>NW_001849950.1:0-54073 GCF_000002415.2 Plasmodium vivax
TTTTTCTTATTTTGTGAATTAATCTATTAAAAATAATTATTATATATTAGACTTTGCAATTATGTATAAAAAAGGTTCAATACTTCAATGATATACTTGAATTTGTGTAGATGATATACTTATCTATTTTAAGTATAATTAATTAATATATAGTATAAGAAAATAAAAAATTAGTAAGAACCTTTCAATAAAGAACTAGAAATATGAATTGCTATTTGTTATAATGAAAACATTAATATTTATATACATGAATTGCCATATAAAATTGAATGATCTCTTAAAAAAGGCAACTTCATATTCATACAGCATATAATTAAATAATAAAAGCAAATCTATTTGTTGCAATGGTTTTCTGTTTTAAACAATTGTATAGTTACAAAATTTTTTAATTTTATATATAATATCCTTTTGAAGAAATATTAACACTAATTATGACTAAGATATGCTAAATTATAGAAATTTAATAGAAATACCAGGACACCCAGTGGTAATACTAAAAATAAATACTCCTAAAATAAATTTATTTCGAAAAAATACAAATTACATTTGATGTATATAATAAGAGCAATAAATCAATTCAATCTATATAAGGTTAATATAAGCAATGAAATTAGTGAATAATTACCATAACTATAGTGTGAACAATATAAAAAATATTTAATAGTATCAATATTATGTATAACAAATATTAACCTATAATAAAGCAGAAAGTTCGTTAGTATATTTATATAATTCCAAATGAAAGCAACGTTCTATGCTAGAATAATAATATATTTATTTTTTTTTATAAAAGCTATTAAATCCTAATTTCAGTATCTATGATTATTTATTCGTGAGAAATAAATAAGACCTAGAGCAATAACAATATAATAACTACTATTTAAAGAAATAATCTGAATATAATTTTATAATATAAATAATATACTTTTTAATAAGAAAAAATATATAGACCTTCCGCTGTATTATTAAATAACGTAATAATTTTATATTTTGTTTTATTTGTTTTTGTATTTTTTTCCTTTTTTCGTATATTTTATATAAATATTTATATCTATAATTTAAATAATATGCTTAATAACCTCAACATATTTTGCATACACATGGTGATAAATTATCATAATATACAATGGTAGTTAAAAAAAGGCTTCAGTAAGTAGCTTTATATACATTGACTTATTTATGGTTTATTCACATATTTTTTTTTTTTTGTCTAAGTCTTATTTTTGTTAACTAATTAGTTTCTGTTATTCACAAAAATTATTCTGATAAAATTTACTCAAACAAAAATACTTTTATGATTCATTGTATAAATAACAAAAGCCATGGACAAATATAATAATATACTTTTATTTTTAAAAAAAATTAATATTCATTGATTGAAGTTACATATACAGTTTTTTTTAATATTTAACCTTTTGACAAATATCAAAAGACCTAAAATAATTATTCCAATTAAAAAATATGTTATTTATTATGTTCTCCGATAATTCAAATTAATGTATACATATATTTCACATATTGTATTGTATGGTTATTTTGGAAAAAAAAAAGTATTACCATTTCGAAATTACAATAATAATAAGCACTAACAAATAAAATAATTTGCATAGTATAAGAGAGAATTGTAAGGCATGAATGAAAAGAAACTATTAAATGAATTATAAACTGTACACTAACGTTATATTGATAAAATAAAACATAAATAATGCAACATCATATTGCACAATAAAATGGGGATATATATAATACTATTTGAAAATTTTAATTTAGACCTTAAAATAAAAATATAGAAGGAGAAATGCATATGTTATAATGAACTAATTTATTCTTGAATTAATAATAATATGATTAAATTTTACTTTAGTGTGTTAATTAATTAAGAGGGTAAAAAAAAGGTATCTAAAAAATCTATAATTCCTCAAATAGAAATAATGAAAAACTTAGTAATTCCACATTAATAGTACATATGTATCTTAATTATGAAAGTGTTATACAAATATTCTTAAATATATTAACTATGCATAATTTAAGCACTGTATAAATCAAAAGCATATTATATATAAATGAAATATAAGGAACGTATGTCATATTTTACATTATATATATAATGAATATGATGATTTTTTTTAATGAATTATATATTAATTGTGAATCCATAGGTTAAAATATTTTTTCTTAAAGAAAATACAAACATATTTCACATTATCTGAAAATGTATTTACAAAATTACATCAATAAATTAATTCAAGTGATAATATTTCTTTTATAGAGCATAGTAATTCACTAAACAAATGGCATGGTACATAAATATAAAGATAAAAAATGATGAACTCAATATAAAATAATATGACAATTTCATTTTTCAATATTAATATATAATTACATATATTTATCTTTTTATTTTCATTTATATATATAAATTATGAATTATTTTCATTCAAAGTTTTATATATCACATTTTTACGTTTAAAATATATTAACATAAATATTTTAATAGTTAAAATAAAAGGATGGATAAATACTGGAAAGAGAATTTATTAAATATGTATTTTTTACATATATATTATAAAATTACCCACATTATATAGATAACTCTGGTACAAAAATATACAATAAATTTTACAATTTCCTTATCGAAAATAAATAATTATTCACATATTTATTAATAACTACTGAACATAAAAGAATTGGGTATTTATTTTTCTCATATAGTACAATAATAATTTTTATAAAATATGCTTTTTATTTTCTAATTGTTTCAAATTCTAAATACAAAGAATTAATTTTCCTGAAAAAATAAAACATATCCACACTGGATATGAAATATAAATATCATATAAGTCGTACTTACATGGAGTAAAATAATATATAAAAAAAATAATTATAATAGTTTTTTTGGCATTTAACCAAATTAAATTATATCACATATTTTTACTTCATGTTATAGAAGGTTTTTACGTTGTTTTTTATTTTAAATTTGAAATTGATATAATGTATTATATAAAATTATTATTCTATTTTCTTATTTAATTAATCTACTCATATTATGAATTTATACTTTAATAGAACTAATTTTTTTTTATCACATATATTTAAAAAAAAAATTAAAATAATTTGAATTAAAATATCAAATATGTGAAAACATATTGATAGTAATGAAAGAATCTAATTAACTCATTTTAAAATATGTAGAATTTAAGTAAAATATTATTTATGTTGTTCAATAAATAATCTTCCACAATTATTCTTATTAATTTAACATGTTATATGCAAGGAAGAAAAATATTATGTTACAAGTTTTATGTTCACCACATAAACGATCTATTAATATATTTTGAATAAAATTGTATGTTGATATATACGATGTCCTGACACATGATATATGTATGTTAAAATTATATTCAAATTTATTGTGAATTCTATTAACATATATGCATAAATATAATAAATTTACTTGAAATGATAATATTATAATATGAACAAATAAAAGACAATATAATAATATGCATGTTGTTTATACAAATCTATTATCAATTATAGTTACACAAATGAGATTAATTCTAATTAATCCTTACTTTATCAATAACGTAAAATTTTAAGTAGCTATTAAAAATGGAGGGAATGGTATTTTTAAATAATATTATGAACCCAGTAAAATTTAGATATTATAAAAATATAATTTAATTAAAAATGTATTTTGTTCACAAAACATATATGTATGTTGTTCTTTATTTTATTTATTTTAAGGAAAAATATGAAGATAAACTACCTTCTAATTCCTTTAAAAAAAAATTACTTAAGGATTTTAAATTCGATGAAATGAAATCGACTTTTCAATTACCTAATTCGTATGATTCTCAATGTTGGGAATATATAAGCAAAATTCCTGTTACACTATATTTTAATTATCGCACCATTGTAAATAGTTATTGTAAAAATAATCAAAATAATAAGTGCTGTAGAGATATTAATTATTACTTTGATCTTATAATTGGAATTATTAGATCATCTAAATTAAGTGTAGAAGATAAAAGTCATTACATCGAATACGTTGAAAATTCCTGGAATGATCCATTTAAGAGGGAGAGAGATTATGATTGTAAAAGAGAAAAAGGTAATTATTCAAAAGAAAAAAGATCCATATTAAAACAATTATATGATATATGTGACGATAAAGAAATGTTGGTCTCTAATACAGATTTGTATAATAAGCACCTTGAAAATAAATGGACTAAAATTATTAATTCTAACAGTTCTGACTTTGAGGATTTTTCTTTTCATATTAATGGTAAATCTCTTAATAAAAAACTCAAATATAAAGATTTTTTATTGAACTTTGAAGATATTGATTGCACTGATTACAATAACATAAACATCTCTGATATAGTGGTAGAAAGAGAAACCTTAGAACAAAAGACTCTTGTAGAGGTTCCTAGCTCTCGTGATAATTCTAGAGAAATAGAAGTTATTCCAACACCTGTTCAAGAAGAACCTGTTATTAAAACAGAAGATGGTACTTCAAATATTTTGGACTTAAAAAATTTGCCCATTACCTTTGTTTCCCTTTCAGGAATTGGCAGTTTTTTTTTTATTTTATATAAAGTATAAAAATATTCTATATTATGTTTCTGATAATCCTTATTGTTTATTTTTATTAGAATGATGCAATTAATAAATAAATGTATTAAACAATTTATGCTATTCGTTTACTATATATTAGTATTCGCCTCTGGGATCCTGGTTATATAGGAATGTTACTAATAAAAATAAATTAAGTGCAAATATGAACTACAAACCTACACAAGAAGACTTAGAACGTATGTTACATAGTACGCATATAAATTCACCAGACCATCAGTATAATATAGCATACACACCCGTATAACATTCTTTCCATAATATCAAATGTATATCGAATGAAAGTACAACGTGAGCAATAAAAAAATTTTTTTTAGTAGTAGATAATTTTGTTACTATATAGAAATACGGTATACAAAAAAAAGAAAAATTTATATGATTTCTTGGAATTTTGTGATAATATAAAAGGTGTATTAACAAATAAAAGAACTGCACAGCAGAACAATTATTGCAATTATATGAAAGTTATTTTTGACTTATACAAAGAAATGGAGGATATAGAAAATCCGAAGGTTTTTGATTAGACATAAGAACTTTTAAAACTATATTTCTGTTTACACCATATGAATTAAATTTTATCGAGGAAATATGTCCTGGCAAATGTTTATATTTAGTGTTCATCCAAAATTATAAAGATTCTTGTTCATTAGAACAAAAGTGTACAAGTTTACGGTGTGATCCGTTCGATTATTTCACAACAGTTTTGTTTGTGCTTATGGGAATATTTTCAACTTTTTTTGTATTTTATAAATTAAAAAAAGTTTTAACCTTAAAATGAAAGTATGTACCGACCTTGTTTATTATTTGCATTGTATATGTAAATTTGTGGCATGCAAACAATGTAAATTTTTTGTTACATATTACATAATTTCTTAGTTTACACCATTTGGACTTCGTTTCCACAAAAAGTTATTGAAGAAAAAAACAATTAAGAACAATTTGCAAAATCAAGGACCTCAGAAGATGTTAGAGAACAATTGAAAAACCGCTCAAAATGGTTTTTTTCGTAACAGGAAAATACATTTGACGTATCCAACTGGTTGAGTCACATGAAGTAATTTACGGGGGTATAAATGAAAATTTAAAACAACTGTGTAAGAAGACGAATAGTGTCATATTCAAAAGGTATGCATATAAGAAAGGATAGTAAAAAATATAAATGTTTCATTTCAGTTTTCAAAATTATACTTTTATATTTTCTTATTCTCTATTTTGAACACACAAATGAGACTGTTAATTTGGTAATATTATTTGATCTCTTTAACATGTTTTTGTTTTTTTATAATGTAATTATTTTTTATTCAGAATAATATGTCAATAGCAAGTTGTTATATTTTTTAACCTATATGTGGCAAACATTTTAAGTAATTTTTCTATATTTCTTGCTTTTTATTGCTAACTATGACATGGCAATATGTGTAATAATTTACGACTTATTGTTTGCTTTTTTTTATTATATGACCATTTAAATTTCGTTGGAAGTATAACTTCTACTGATTTAGGGACATGAATATTTGAAAAATTCAAATTTTCATGAAAAATATCTTACTCTTATAATTCACTAATAATTTATTAAAACTGTTGTAAGGACAATTCGTCATTTGGGGCGTTAAAAGCTCAATTGTGATAAAACTAAAATGGATTACATCTGGATCATTCACAACAAAAGCGTTATAGAATTAATCAGCTGTTGTGTAGAATACAATTGGAAAATATAATAATACACGTTTGAATGATGCATCAATCTGTTTATGAATTGTTTTCAATGCATTAATGAATTATGTAATAATTCATTCTGTAGTGCTCGAAGATGTATATATTAATCCAAGAACAGACAAAGGAAGTTGCAAAATATTTACCTTTAATTATACCTGCATAATATCTATGTTATAATGTTTAAAATTGGATTGTTCTATTTCAGTTGCAATTGTGAATGAGTTGAGCATTCCTGTCTTGTTAATTTCACTTGTGGACATCTTACTAAATAAATTTTTGTAAAATGAAAAGAATTATCAGCAGAATATATTTTTTTTTGGAAGGAATGCACATATAAGTTGAAATAATGCAAAATTTAAAGAATAAACTAGTAAATTGTAAACAAAATTGGCAATTCTTTAATTCGATATATTAATTTGAAAATAACGGAGTGAACCAAATTAGTAGTATCAAAACTGATAATGTAATGTTAAATGAAAAAAGGGTGCATAAAAATATAAGTATCATCATTTTCTATTTAAAAGAAAACACAAGTTTTTCAACAATATAAATGAATTAATGAAGTGTTCTTTTTTCCCATTTTTGTTACCAAAATGTGTTCTTATATTATATATTCACTGTTCCCACTGGTTTATCCCTTAAGTTTCATAAAAATAAAAAGGTTATAATGAATGATTTAGGTTATATAATGAATTCTTATACAACTTTGGAACTCTCCCTATTCCACGGTTACAATTTCGTTTATCTTTTCACATAATTCAAGAATAGTTCTTTATTAATATGGTAGTCAGTTCAAATATTCCTGTTGTACTTGATATTTTTGGTTGAACATATATGCTCTTTTAATTCAAGCATTATATAAGTAAAGACTTAAACATTGACCACATTTAATGCAATTTTATTCTACCTTAATTTTGCAATACACCTAATTCGATAATATAAAATGTTAGTCATGCTGTACCCATCTATCATGTGTTATTTATTGCAAATTTTATGAAAATATAACTTTTATTATCCCCACAGTATGTAGCGCTAAAACATTTGATATTGCTCTTTAAAGGTATAAATGCATGAGTTTTACATTATTAATAAATGTACTTCATTTCTACATAAAAATGGTTTATTTATATTCTGTAACTGTTGGCACATTTTACATTTTTTAGTTAAATCAAAAGTGTTGCGAAAATACCTTTTACTTGCCGCTTCCCTATTGGCGATTTACACATACAGTTTTGCAAAAGCCGTTAATCACATGCGTGATGTATGGGGTTGTTGTCTTTATTAGGGTAGTATTATACTTTAAATGTTTCTAATGTGTTTATAAGTTTTTCCAAAGACAAAAAAAGATCAAATCAGTGCGCTCTTATGGAAATTCGTTTTAAATACATTACACATGTATATAGAACGAATGCTCAGCACGAAAAATTAATGTAATATTTTACATGTTTCATTCGTCAGCTGTGTTAATATATTGAACATGTTAAAAAGAAAGAAATGGCAATATAAGTGCATTTATATATTAGAAATATACAATTTGCACTATATTAAGGGAACTGATGTAATGCCAATGTAATCATCGATGATTTTCACATTTACGATTCAAGAAACTGACATTCTTTGATGAATCAGCATATGCACATGACAGAAGGCACTACTTTTACATCGTCCCCAACACCATCGCTATTCTGATAAACACGCATTTAAATATATGTACATACATGTTTACAGATGCATTCCCTGCTATATATACTGAAAGAAGTCAGGGTATATGCATATACTCTATTTATGCTCTCATAGATAAATGAGCTGAGCTCACTTCTCCAAAATATCTTATTATTGAGCATGAATGATCAATTTCAAAGCCAAGACGTCTGCCCATGATCGAAATATCATATTCGTAGACATACTCCATGACCTTTTTTTTTCATTAATAAATTGGACGAACTTCAATCTCTCACACATTCCATTTTCAATTAGATCACATAATTCGAAATAATCCTGGGCGTCCTTTTTTAATAGATCACTTAAGATGTACGAAATTGTCATATCCCATTCATGGACTTTAACTTCCGTTGGCACATTGTACTTTCTTACAATATAGTCGCACAATTTATTTAATTTATTTTTAAGAGAAAAATATTTACATCTTTCGAGAGAGTGGAAGAAATTATATATATGATACACTATTTTGTCCTCTATAAGATCTTCTGGGTTTGTTAGTTCATCACCTAATCTCCTCTCCTTTATTGTATCCCATAATTTTAAAATGCTATAATTGTAATGCAATTCCATACGATCAAATTCTATTATTGTATATGGGCCGCGTCGGATAATATTCGCATGATAGGTACCATTTTCGGATTGAGCATTGTAATCGATTATATTCCCATGATACGTATATTCTCTGGAATGCACATCGTGTTGGATTATATCTCCATGTTGAGTGTAATCATCGGATTCTATATCTTGATGGATTGTAATCCCTTGATTGGTAATATCATCGAATTGTGCATCATGTTGTGTAATATTTCCGAGATGGGTATATTCATCAAGTTGCTCTTCATTCGGTTCTTCATTCAGATGACTAGAAGAAAATTCATCATTCCTTCCTATTAGAACCTCTCCAACCATATTCTCAACCTGCATTGTGTTCATAGTTATTTCTTCTAATTCTTCGTTATATTCCATCGTCGCATCAGTTGACATAAAGTCCTCATCTTCCACATTAATCCTTATGATTTCATCATCGCAAGTTAAATCCAAATGTGATATGTCTGTACATTCATTATCTTGTTCCGACAACAAATAATCATGTTCATCTGCATCAGATAGTAAACTGTCATCATTTTCGATTAGTTCTATTTCTGACGAAGTAGAGGATTCCGCGGTTATTTCGTTAAACGAGCTATATTCTTCTCTCTTAAATGACCTACTATCCATATTGTTCGGCATTTTTCCGTACAGTTTATTTTTTCCTTTCTAGATTTAAATTTCGCGAAATGACAGTCCCCTTGGTTATTATTTACTTTGGATCTCGTGTTTTATCGGTAAACGTATACACTGTTTTATTTTTTTTGTTAAATTGTGTAAATGCCTAATGAAAATTATATGACACGTTAAAATTTGTTAGCACATTCTAAAATGGATATGTGAATACAAAAATATATACGTATATACATGTACATATACTACACGGCTATTAAAAAGTGTGTTAATCAGAAATGGTTCCGATTTTAAGAAATAAATAGAAAAAATGTTCTCATAATTTTACATATAAATTGTGTAAGATGTGTGCAGGAAAATGTGCATAAAACATGGCATAAATGTGTAAAATAAATAACTCAGAAGTTATACCTTTTAAGAATTTTTTAGTAAAAACTGCTTTTCCTTCTTTCACAGAAAGTGTAAAAATAGTTTAAAATATTTTACATATACTTAAAAATAATACATGTTTTGATATCTTCTCTAAAAAATGTGCAAAATGTAAAATAGTTCTTACAAACAACTCGTAAACTGTACCCGAAAAGTTTATTAATGCTAACATGTGTAATTTCTTAAAAAATTTACACTAAATAAATTTACTAAGGATAACACATTTCGTGAAATTTTCTCTTAAGCGAAAAAGGACAAAATGATGATGTGCAAATTGTAAACAAATTTTAAAACTACGAAGGATAACAAATATTTAAAAAAAAAAAAAAATTAATTTTTTTTGGGTTTTACATTTTTTAAGCAAATTTAAAAATTGAACAGAATTGCATAATAAAATGATTTTTTTCATCAGAAATCATCAATATATATATTTAAAGAAAAAAAGGCTCTTGAACTAAAAATTATGCATATATATTTTTTCTTTTCTTTCTGGAGTTGAGCAAAATTTTAGATTTTTTTTTCAAGAAATGTTGTAAAATTCGAATATCGCTTTAAAAATGAGTTATTTTAAATTTCTAAAATGAAAAACGCTAGAACAAGATACAAATTAAGAATTGATCAATATAGTTCTTTTTTAATAATAAACATGTACTAAAAATGTAATAAATAAATATATTTTTCTAATCTTAACAAAAATACAATACTTTAATAATTGTGCATAATTGAAAATGTATTTAAAACAAAAAAACAAAAAAAAAATACCAGAACAATTCGGAGATTAATGAGCGAGGCGTACAGTTTTTTTTTTTACATTTTGCGTTTACCCTTTCGGTTTTTTATTGTAATTGACAACTTTCATTAAAATATATATGATGAAAAAAAAGATATTTTTCTTTTAAATTAAGATAATTTTACGTATTTTTTTAGAAGATAATTGTTTTACTCAACAAACACATTTTTATTTAAAAGTTTAAATGGAAACAGCAATGCTGGCGGGAAAATATATTATATATATTTTTTGAGCATGATAAATTGAGGAAAGATCAAATGAATCATTCAAATAAAAAAATAATGATTAATACATAAAAAAATAATATACTGTACAAGGATTATTATTTACTTTTGCAAAGTCGTCTATTTAAAAAATACATATATATAATTTATTTATTTTAAATTGACAATACATATGTACTGAAATTATTGAAATTTGTTTCCGAACATGCTAGAAAACATAATTGCAGGATATTATAACTTAATCTGTTTATTAAGTCCACTTTTTCGTATATTTGAAATCTTTTTCTTGAGAATAATTTAAAAAATACCAATGACAAAACAGTGCAAATAGGCAAAGATAATATAACTATAATTATAAGTTTTTTTTTGCGATTTGTTGTACCTTTTTTATTTGTGTGAAAAAAAAGTACGGTTACGGTTCACCGAATAATTTTGCTCTAATAATAATATTGTACTAGTGTTGTACTTCACACTATAAAAGTTATATATCAATTTGAATTCACAAGTTGGTCAGCGTTTATGTGACTATTTGGTAGTAAGGAATATTTGCATATATAATTTTGATTATCTTCATAAAGAATATAAAAAATTAAATATTTTTTCTTTTTTACCACTTAAAAAATAAATTGGAAACCAATGAAAATTTATGGCTAATTTTTCTGTGACCAACTTTTTGGTACAAATAAATTACGTGCCATACTTTTTAATAATATTGATATGCTGAATAAAAAAATATATCATAATAAAAAATTAATAAAAAAAAATTTTAACTGTTCCAGTTATGATGACGTAACATTTGCTATGCATAATTTCTAACACAAATCAATTGATTTCCTAAATTTATTAAATGAGAAAAAAATTATGTTTATGTTTTATTGAGTCTACCTTATCCTAATTTCGTATACCTTTCAATTTTTTTCAAAATTCAAAGCGAATAATGGTAGTATGAGAATATCCGTAGGTACAAATGCATTATGATTTTATTTATATGCTGTGTTAATTTTGCACACAACGAATTATAAATAAAATTCAATGCGTTATACCTATGCGATAAATAAGTAACACTGTTTTTACAAATTACTTGTATGTTTACCATCCTTTTAGATATCCTTTTTTCGCTATATTGCATTAGTTTGAATGTATTTTTGATCCGTTTTTCGATAGGGTCTTCATCAATTAAAAACGAAAATAAACTAAACTGTTACTATTTTTTCATACTTGGTAGCTTTGACTTTCTTCATACTTCTTTTGTGTAACTTTACACATTGGTAAAGAGCATTTTAAAAGTATTCATTTCATCAAAATGGTTAACATGGTTATGTTTAACACACTAAGTGTTAGATAATGCCATAAACCTTAACTTGTAACCTTTTTTTTTAATTAATATTCCAATGCATTTATGCACAAATTAGAAGTTTTAATGTGCACAGCATTGCACTGCTCTAATATTATTTTATCATGTGCCTGGTAGAATAATTTCGTGCGCATTTATAACAGTATTACGTGTACTTTTCAAATCATATTTACTTTTATCATTACACGTAGTTTTTTTCATTTTTTTTTTTTATATTAAGTTTTGAGCAGTAAAAATTGGGCATCCTCTTTTTTCCCCTCCGTAATTTTTGGTTTTAAAATAAGATTATGATTATTTATTTATGGTTCAAATCATAATTTTTATTTTTTCGAAAAATTACGGTGTTATTCTAACTTCTCCGGGTTTTTTTTCTCTTTCATACAGTTTTAGTGATGCAATTAAATAATCATAATTCCGAAAATCAAAGCGATTTACACATGTGTGTACATTACATAAAACTAAATGAAAATGTGTGTGTGCAACAAATTTTTAGGTAGTAAAAATGTATTAGGTTAATGAAATAAAAGAGTTAAATAAGTTCCTTTTTTGATTTACATTTTGTTACACTTGTAAAAGGAAGATGTAAAGATATAAGAAAAGAAAAATAAAAAGGTGTAGAAACTGAAGCTTTTGGCAAATTATAATTTTTTTAGTTATTCCTAGTTGTCCTAACGAACCCGCAAAATCATTTTTAACATGGTTATTTCAAAAAAAATTAAAGGACATATATATCTTGTAAAAAAGAAGCGAGGACGACAAAAAGAGCTACTTATTTCTTATGTTTTTAAAAAGTGTAAGAATTCTAGCACTGATAATATTATTCTCACTATTTATTTTGAACTATTGGGAAAGTATTGTTTTTATAAATGCTCAATTATGTCATAAGAAAAATAAAAAAATTGTTCAAACGATTTGTATTTGTACATAATATGAATAAAATATCACGCGTCACACACACACAACGTTTTATGGATTTATATAAAAAAGAAAAATTAAAAAAAAATATAAAATTCCACGCGTTCTCAATAACAAAATTAGGTAAATTCAACATATAAATTTAGCCAATAATTCATAAAAAAAAATTAAATAAATAACGTTAAAAAATTTTTTTAACTATAAATATTATGTATATTTCATTAAGCAATAAAATGGAATAAATTCTGACATTTCTTGGTTGACCTTTCGCGTATATTTTACACACTTTCGATGTTCATTATCTGTATACTTCTTGTAGCTTCTGTTGCATTATTGTGATGCTAGTACATCGAATGGTATAAAATATGTCTTAAAAATAAAAAGCAAAATACAATAAAATATGGCCCCTCGATCAACAAGTTTGGGTAATTATTACGATTTCAACGCTACTGCGGCATTACATACATGATTATATGTGCTTCGCAAATTAGAAGTTCCACATTTTATTAGTATCATACATAAAACTATTTTTTGCGCATTTTTAATACGTTCATATATATGTATATTTATTGATGCATTATATTATGCTTCAAAAATTGTTTGATTAAATGGGTGTTATCTATTTGACCACATTACTTTTAAATTTTTAGTGGTCCCAAATGTGTACGTACGCACATTACGCTTAAAAAAAATGAGCCACATTAAGAACGAAAATAAATGCATATACAGTTTTGCTCGAATTATGCTCGAATTTAATAGAAAGTTTACGCAAGAAATATGAATTATCGCACATCAGCACATTTTCGCTTATAAATTACTTATATTCTTTTAAATTATAACATATTTATGATCCCGAGCATGTCTGGAAAAGTAAATATTTTGTGTGGTTCTTCATATTTTTATTTGAATGAGCAATAATGCACATGTTAAAAAATAATTTATTTTTCTTCGATAAATGAATAAGCTTTGTGGATTATTCCCAACTCAAAATTTTGACAGTAATATATTTTATAAAAATTGTGCACCTCTTTTTATATATATTATAAAATTACACGTCTGCACAGAGGTTATAGTGAATCCTGAGCTTATCCTTTCTAGTAATTTTTGGGGGGTAAGGATTCGATAGCCAAGATTCGCAATGCGCAAAGAACGTATTTGATGGATTTGCGACAAAGATGCAACGGTTTCGAAATATTTAAGGCACGTAATTTTTGTGGCATTTGCTATATTGAAATAAAAACATATCATTAAAATTTAACGTAAAATTTATTATGCATCTAAAATATGGCTGTGTTTTATTCTGAAATGTCAAGATTTGTGAAAAGGAAGAGGGGATGTAATTTTACAAAGAAACAGCTGTGGAAGTACACAATGAATAAGTAGTTTTTTATTTGATTAATTTTATGCAATCCTGTAAAATAGTATATATAAGAATAGTTCTTTTTGTATATAAAAAAAATTTAGCGCTCATAATATTGTTCATAATTTTACTTCAAATGACAGCCTTACAATTGTTAACGTCTTAACAACCCATTTTATGAACGAGTAATAAATAATGCATTTTAATTAAATTTGCACAATTGGGGGCTATTTAGTGTAGAAATCGATTTATACGTAGATAATACCCGTTTTACATATAAAGCAGAACGAAATATGATGCTAAAAAATTGTTCATTGGTTGTATGTAAAAACGTGATAAATTTTGTAATAGCATATACTTATACATCAAACATCATTTTTGAGTTTTACTTCTCCGTACGATATTACTATTGAGCCATATTTGAAAAGATAGAAAAATGTTTTAGTCAGAGTGTATGTGATTTACCATATATATACATTTTAGAAGAGACATCTTTTATGTTATATAATTGGTTAAAATGATCATCAGAGTTGTTTTATTTTTAAGTGTGGAGTTATTATATTTTATATCAACGCAGTTAGAAGGGAAATATCATGACGCTAAGGCAAAACTAGCACAGCAGTTAATAGCTAAGGGTGAAAGAATTCGTGTATTAAACGAGCCTTATATTTCTATATATAATGTAGAATTGAAAGTACTTGCGCTGTAAATTGTATGGCTCCAACCATTTGTAGGGTTAATATTTTGGGAGAGCGATATTTGCGAAAATGCGTTATATCCGAAAGTGACTACAATGAACGGTTCGCAATTTTTATAATGTTAAAATCGATTAAAAGATTGACTAACTTTATTATTCGAAATTAATTAGCAAATGTACTGTAATTATTAATGAAATTTTTATTATAATTACTGAATCATTTTTTAGATCACTGGGTGCATCCTTTTCTGCAGAACAAAGTCACGATTTTTTCGAAAAAAAGTCTCATGAAAAGTTATTCATGTAGTTTTTCGTTCATAAGTATATGCGTATGTTATTAATAAAAGTAATTCTACTCACATGGATTTGAAAGTGCATTTTTTCCATTTACTTTGTTAAAAAAAAAGGATAAAAAGTGAAAAATCAGGAATAAAACATAGTAAGGGATGACCTTTAACTTTTGAACATTTTTGTGTATCATTCGAATATGCATAATATTCGAAAGCTTTACAGAAATATGGAGCATTTTATTTCTTTGTGATATATTCCTTGTAAGCTTTATAATTACTAACCCGTTTTCCAGAATAATTCTAAGAGAATAGTTATTTGTGGGGTAGAAGAGCTTATATAATTTGCCGTATTAAGGTGCATTTACCTTTTTGAATTGCTCATAAATGGTGATCGGTCATTCTATAACAGTCATCTTAATTATTTCGCATCAATACAAAACAATTTAAAGGAACAACTTACAAATATTTAACACTAACAAAAAACATAACTAGCTGCTTAGAGCAAGAAATTGTTTAAATAATTCAAATAATATAATTCTATTGTTGGGATATATGATAAGGGTAAGATAAGTAAAATTAGAAAAAATGAATAAACTTTCGAATATACCATTCTTTATAAATATTTAATTACAGCATCGCTCAGTACTTCTAAACCTTAAATATGATTTTGATCTTTTTTAAAAAGCATAACGCTTTATTTTTCAATAAGGCTATCTATTAAATGGCCTCTTCTTATAAAATAGTGTAATGCCTTTTGGATAATTATTAATGTATTGATATTTTAAATTAATAAAAATTCATAAAGGTGTTGCTTTACAGTTGTTACTAAAAAAAATAAGATGACACATTAATAAATATATATACAATATGTGTGAAATAATATTCTAATAAAGAAGTAATATTATTTGTTGACTTATTATATATATACTTATGAATATTTTGCCCAAAACAAAAAAAATTCGAAAGTGTAAAAAAAAAGAAGCTATGTTTCCGATATTAATAAAACATTAAACTAAGAAATATTACAAATAACAGGTTATGTTTTAATTCATCTGCACAAGAGAGCTTTTTTTTATGCTAACATAATTTTAGCGAACATGTCCGAAATGCTGTTCACTAATATGGATTAAACATAATTTTGAAGGTGTCAAAAACGATTGATTAGCGTGAACAGAAAGAAGTTGTTCTTAGCACTTTTCTTTGTCCTTCCGTTTCTTTATAAAAACTTTGAACATATTATAAGAAACGTGTTCATGTAAATGTATAAGTTAAAAATTAAGAGAATTGTACTCTTTACACTTAGCAGCTAACGTTTAATCATTCCTGGCAATTCTGTTATATATTTTTGCATCTATTCTTTTTGATATTACATGTGGATTTTTTTTTCAATCCAAGAGTTCGTTACCTTTTTAAAGAAATAACTTATTTTCATTTCTGTTGTCCTGTGTGCTCGCTTCTAATTATTTTTGTCCCTTAAACACAATGCCTTTTTGCATTTTGCGAGAATGAGACAAAATGTTGAAGATCAGCCTCATGTTTCGTAAGTAAATAATTGCATTGGTTCCTTTCACGTTCTTCTGACATTTATGCACCTTTTGGCTTCTCTTCCAAAATATTCTTGGTAGGGTGTTTGATTTCCTGCGTTCATTTTTTCGGAGGTTAAACGTAAAATGGTTGAAGACGTAAAGGAATATACAAAAAAGTGTAGATATTTATATACTTTTGCTCACGCAACGTTTGCTTTTTTTAAAACGAATTAGTATAATTTTAATACATTTACATTTGATGCATATCTTACTTTAAAAGCATGATTTAAAAAAAGTGTGAAGAGACTATAAAAGTGAGATAATATGTGCCCTCAAAAAATAGCAGATCCTGCTTTTTTTTTTATTGTAAAATATTTGGATTTTTATTTTTCTATCAAATTAGTGAAGAATGAATTTTTTCAGATATGTTATAATTAATTTTTTTGTTTTATTTAATTTAAGAAAAAAATCGAAAACTTTTGACAGACTTCATAACATTTTGACATTTATATAATTAATAGTGCAACCCGTGGGAGAGGCTTATTTATATTTTTCACATTCCTATATATCATATTCCATGTAAAGATCCCCCCAATTTTCGCAATAACGCACAGTAAAATATTAAAAAAAATTACAAAGTGACTATATATAGAACTTTCCTTTTTTTTTATTATTTGAAAAGAAAATTATTCGATACATTTAGCTAGCTGTCAAATAGCAAATAGGAGAGCCAATATCTGGAATGAAATATTTTGGTTGCACTCTTTGCGAATTTTTGTTACAGGATTGTTATTATTGTATATAAAAATTCGAAAATATATATTATATTTTTAAGATTAGATATTTACAGTCATGTTACTACTAACGTTTAAATAACAATTTTGATTTTTTCTATAATGAATATCTTCCTAGAACTTGAGCTGTCTATGCTCAATTATTTTTGAACGCACAGTGAACCAAAATTATATTACTAACTTGGCACCTAAAAAAATTGGTTAATTCCATTATTTTTTTTTACTATTTTTTGCAATTTTATGCTTAATTTTATGTAAATCATAGTAGTAAATTATTTATACAACTGTGAGGAATTATAATTCAAAACATTGCTTGATTATTTTTTGTGCAACCATGACGGTGTTACTGCATTGTATGTTCTTTATTGCTGTTAAAAGGGTAAAACTATTAAGTGAATTGAGACAATTTATATTTTCTGCAAAAGAACAAGTTCCGCTGATACAGATGATTAGATAAATATTTTTTTTTTCCATTTAATAACCATTATGCCTTTGCTCTAAATAACAAATGGTATATTATTAACCAAAAAGATGCCCATTAACTGCGAATCATTTAAATTTTCTAATACTATATATTTCATTTTTATGTTATTTATTTCTCCTTTGGGGCACGTTTATCCTGATTAAATTATACAACGCATAAGCATCTTCGAAGAGTAAATCCAATTCATAAAAAAACTCTGTTTATTAGAATATTACTACTTTTAGCATGTACAACATAGTGTTTAAAATGACTGTCACATTTTTGCTGTTTACTTCCATCTAATTATTATCATTCTTATAAATAATTTGTTCCAAAAAAAAAAGGCTTTGTACTTTAGTCATTTTATAACGAATCCACAACAGGATTAATATTAAATTGTTCGTTTTTTTGCGCATTATACAGAGTCTTTAATTGTTATAATATCATTTTTCCACGTGGCAGATAAAAAGATCAAGCAGTAATATCGTGAATTGCTATGTAATAATTCACTCTTGTGAATTTTACTATGATATTAACATATAAGAGAAGAAAATATTATATACATTTATAATACAAAAAATTTACTACAAATCTGATAGAACAATTGTTCTTCCTTTCTATATTATAATTTAAATGCTTCGTTGAAATTATTTAACACATTAAAATATTTTTTACTATTTTCACATGAACAGCGGCAATCAATAACTTTTTTTTTATTATTATATTTTAATAAAGCCAAGCAATGATGTGGTCCTTAAGGGTTTTATTTTTGAGTTTCATTTTTACAAATAGCATTATTGTGTACATACGCATTTCTATTTCGTTTTAGAATGCGTAAGCACGAATAAGCAGAAGTGTGAATAACACAATTATTTATTTTTTATTCTTTTAAAAAGAGGTTCACACTTATGTTACACACCTAATTATAAATAATGATTGCACAACCAATGGTAGGGGAGCTTAAGACTGCAAATCCTTTTGGTGTTTTTCTTAAAGCACATAAAAATTGGGGTGAAGAAACGTTAAAAAAAAAGTTTGAACACCCTCCAATAATATTTCTTCTATCTTTATATATTAAGTATGCGTAGAAGCATATATATATTTTACACATGTGTATAATGTAAAATAGCAATTCAAACTCATTCATTTTTATAAGTATTTAACCCTTTACGCATTTTAATAGTGATGTATATATTGTGTAAATTTTTGAACATATGTAGAACGATCTGTTAATATTAGATTTTGTCCTCATTACAATTTTTTTACACGCACAAAATAAATAGAGCTATTATAAGGAGTTCGCAATAAACATGTTGCGTTGCATAATCGCTTTTTCATTTTGTGAGAGTGCATGTGCAGTGACATTGTATTTGCTGTCTGTTTTTTTTTTTTTTGAACACTTCTAATATGAATAATAAAAGAGCATCAATATGAAAGAAAAAATTACAATAAATTGATTCCCTGAATAAGAAGGTCTATAGTGACCAATGACTTAAAAAATATTAACAAAGAATTTTTTAAAAGTAAATAAAAATTAAGGTACACATGAGAAAACAAATTATTAATAAATCAGTTGTATTTAGGAGTATAACATCGTTTATAATTTTAAATAGGTATAAATTAAAAAAGAACCCTTCGTCACACGTATACATATACCCTTATGCCACTTATTCATCATTAGTTTTGCTAAAATGCATTTATTTCTAGAAAGCACAAGTGTCCTAACAAGAAATAAAAGTTACCATATAATTATAAAATCGTTTGCATTACCCAGAGATAAAACTAAAAGAGAAGTTTAATTGTAAAGGTTACGAAAGGATGAAGCAACCACATTTCTACTTTTGCTTAACTAGAGCTTTGTCCGTTATAAACATTAGCATTTATGAACATGTCTTTTCATTTGTTCTTTTACTCTTATAAGTTGTACAATGTTGTAACTCAGAAACTCTCATGTTTTTTTTTCCCGAATTTTTTACCAAAAATAAATCCATAAAGCTTGATATATATGTAT
Organism: Plasmodium vivax; assembly: GCF_000002415.2. Taxonomy (NCBI): domain Eukaryota; phylum Apicomplexa; class Aconoidasida; order Haemosporida; family Plasmodiidae; genus Plasmodium; species Plasmodium vivax. The sequence goes on from NW_001849950.1 coordinate 20,151, forward strand.
AAACGTGCTTAAAATATTTTACATGTAAGCAAAATAAAAATATATCAATTTGGAAGGAAGAAGGGACAAATTCAGGAAGGGGCTCAACTTACAATTACATAACTATATGGTAATAAAGTAAAGCTAGCTGTATATACGTAACGGATAACGAATTAGCGATTAATTATAGAAGGTACAATTTTCACGTAAAACTATACTTCCTTTTTTAAAGCACTTTTTATAGGCTTCTTTTGGCTTTATTACCAATTTTTATTTTCATTTTAGCCTTTTAATCCGCATGGTCTGCAGGTTTTTATAAATATTTCATGAGAGAATAGTAGTGTTTATGTGGGAAGCACTGAAAAATTCATTATAAAAAAAGTACCCTAGTTGGCAGTAAATTTTCTTCTAATTTTATATTGATATGTACAGGGGCCCCTTTTTTTCATATTTACTTTCATCTTATGCGAGATTCCTAAATTTTTTTATAATTCTTAAGTTCTTACTTAATTATTAATAAATTTAGCAATTAATTGGTGCGAAAAATCTAAAATAATTTTTTACGCGGAAAAAAACATTTTTCAAAATTTTGTCATTTCCACATATTGGGAAAACTTTTACAAAATATTTAACAATTTAATTAATTTTCATTTAAATAATCTAAAATAAATCATAAATGAATAGAAGCGTACTTTTATTTTACTTATTCTAATAGGAACGTAGAAAAAAATTCTAATTTTTTTTTTTTTTTTCTACAAAAATGAGATTAATTTTTTTTTTTTTTTTTTTTCCGAATCGTAAAATTGCCGGAAAAAAACATTTTGTTATAGTAGAACATAATAAATAATGAATGCATGAAATATATAATCCTACGCCTAGAATAGGAAATATATTATAAAAATTTAGCATGTGAGCTTACTCTATTTTTTTGCACCTGATAATTTATAATAAAAAATTATTTTGTTTATATTGTTTTACAATAAAGTGTGAAAAAAGCAAAATTACTATTTAAAAGAAAACTTTTACAAATCGAAAAAAAGGCCCCTTTTGCTTTGTTTATTATAATATATAGTTTATAATGTCTGACTGAATGTAACTGTTAATTTTAATTAATTTTTAATAATATTAATATAGCACAAATCGCGTTCTACTATTAGCATGCAGAAAGGTTCTCCGCTTGGTATCTATTAATAGGTTTTTTTCAATAATTGAATTAACTATATTATTTATAAAATTTGGGTACAAAATAAAAAATTTTGCGACCAGTTTTATCAAAAATTTTTGCCTTATTTTTGGCTTTGTTTGAATAGATAAGTACTTTTTTTTGCTTTTTTTTAATAAAACGGATTCCATTAAGAACAAAATTATTAATATTATTAGAGAGTGCATTTTTGCAATATAATAGTGTTATGAATGTACTTTTTTTTTTTTTAAATTAAACGAGTTTTATATATATATATATATATATAGTATATATGTTATTTATTAATAATATAACAAAATTAAAAAAAAAATTTTTGGTTATATTCTAGCCAAAAAATTAATCTATAAGTCAACCGTACTATACCTAAATGAAAGGAAAAATCCCCTTTTTATGGATTGAATTTATAAAAAAAAAAAAAAAAGCTAAAAAAAATTAAAAATTTTTATCACATAAGCATTTATATTTTTAGGAATTAGCTACTTTTATAAAAATTCAATATTTTTATTAGAAAATGTTCTTATGAATAGATCTTTTTATTGATTTAGGATATATATAATTATATATTTGTGAAAGATTTAGATATAAAAACATTTATACATGAATTGTATAAGAAAAAAATATATTTTTAATTAAATATATATTTATAAATACATATTTGTAAATACATATTTATATATAAATTCATGTTATGTTTTATTAACATGATATAATATATAGAATTGTTTTCTATTTATTGTTTAATTGAGTAAAATATAATTTTTTCTTTTATACATATAATATTTAAAAAAAATGGCATTTGGTAGCGCTCACGCATCTGTTTTATCAAGGAAATCCGTAGTTAAGAAGAACGAGAAAAGTAACCGTGGTTCCCAAAACATGTTAGAATGTACAGAAGAAAACTCTAGCAAAAGTAACTTGAGAAAATTTATGTTTTCAAAGTTTGCTAAAGTGTTTCTCGTTGGTTGCTTATATATGTTTTTGGAAGTAAGATTACATGCCCAAATTTTGTAGTTGCGCGAAATGTTTTCTTTCTTATGGCCTTACATATATACGCGTAATATGTACACATATATGTAAACGCATCTGATTCTTTATAACTCTTTTATAACCACTCCTATATGCAAAACACTTATCTATAATTTTTTACAGAATGGAAACATATATGAAGATACTATAGTCTCAGAAAGGCATTGGGGTAATGTTAACTCAAGGCAGTTAGCAGAAGCCAATCTTAGAAGGGAACAAAGAGGAAATGATGCATTTATGGGAAAAGATCTTGATCAATATGATATGGCAAATTTAGCACAACGAAATTTGGGTACTGGGAAGCCAAATGATATGATCGACTTGTTTCAGAGAGGAGGTGCAGATGCAGCAAGTATGTGGGGTGCCACCGGCAACAGAGCCATAGGTTTTGGTGAACAAAACTGGGATTCATATTATAAGAGCAGTTATGGAAATTCCCCTCAATCGGCTCACAATGCACCGGGTGCCCAGAGGGCAAATGCTTTAGATAACAGAATGTTAAGATATGGTGATAGCAGTTTGCAAAATAGTATGATGGGAAGTATGCCATCGTCCTTGGGTAATGTTTCGAATGATAGTGTTTTTGGCAGTAGAGCATCTATGGGAGGTAACCAAGCTGATGGTGCTGTTGGTGGTAGATTACCTGGAAGTGCTAACCTGAATGAAAGTGTTTTTGGATCCAAAGGAGCTGCAGGAGGTAGTCAAGGTGATCAATTGACAGAAGATAAATATGCTGTTTTTGATAGTTTATATGAGGAGTATTTAGGAAGTGCAAAAGGTGCAGCTGGATTGGCAGGTGTAGGTGCAACCGGAGGTGCTGGGGTAGGTGCAACAGGAGGTGCAGCTTCACCAACAGGTGTAGGAGCAACAGGTGGTGCTGGATTGGGAGCTGGATTGGGTGCTGGATTGGGAGCTGGATTGGGAGCTGGACTGGGAGCTGGGTTAGGTGGTGGATTAGGTGCAGGATTAGGTGGAGGTTTAGGTGCAGGATTAGGTGGAGGATTAGGTGGAGGTTTAGGAGCTAGATTAGACGGTGGATTAGGAGCTGGATTAGATGGTGGATTAGGAGCTGGATTAGACGGTGGATTAGGAGCTGGATTAGGTGCAGGATTAGGTGGAGGCTTAGGTGCAGGATTAGGTGGAGGCTTAGGTGCAGGATTAGGCGCAGGATTGGGTGCAGGATTAGGTGCCGGATTAGGCGCAGGATTGGGTGCAGGTTTAGGCTCTAGAAGTGATAACATCTTCAACAAGGCCTCTGATCCATATAGACCATTCGAATCTGTTACTCCATCTGATGGCATGTGGTCTGGATTTCAAAGTCAATATGATCTCTTCCCCGAGGCTAAATTGAGTGCGGCAGTTAGTACAAATGATATATATCCAGGAGATATCTGGGCTGAATATAAACAGCAACTTGAAAATTACTCAGACGCAAAAGACGAATTAGAAAAAATTAAAAAAGAAAAGCATTCTGACAGATTAAGTAGCAGCCATCACCACAAAAGATCGTCATCTGAGAGAACTTCAAGTGGTTCTAGATCCAAATCATCATCAGATAATAGATTAGTTAAATATAGCGGAAGGAAAGGAACCTCAAGCGAAGAATATGAGAGACGTCGTAAAGAATCCAAAAGTCAAGAACACGCCTCTTCAAAACATATCAAAGAAATGATTGACAAATTAGGAAGTACAGTAAATATGAGAGACATGTTCTACATATTTAACTGTTTGATTAACCACGAAAGAAGAAAGTACGTTGATATGGAAGAAGGTACTATGTTGTTCTGGGATAAAACGGCAAAATCTTATGGTCTCCCAGATTACTATAAAACTAGACAATGGATGAAAGCTTTCGACGGTATGACGAAAGAGTTGTTTTATAATGAAAAGAAATTATTCGATAGACTATACCACTTACTTCAACATGGATCATGCTCACGAAGTGGATATATTCAATTTATTAAGGAAGTTAAGTATACATGCAGTAGAATGAGAAAAGAAATGGAAGACCAATGGAAAGAATATTTAAGCACCAAAGTTAGAGGATTCTGGTAATAATCCAAATTTCAGCTGTTATAAGTAAATTGTAAATATATATCTATCCTGATTTATGAGTAAAGCGACATATATAAATATGTATGTATATATATATTATTTAATGGAATCTAAGTTCATTACATTTTACCATTTTGTGCAGAGTTAAAAATCTATGAATAATTATGTTTATATAATATTGTAGTAATATTGGTCTGCTTAATATGTAGACCATATTATACTTTGCTGATTAAAATTCGAGAGAATAAATAATTTTTTTAAAAAAAATTATTTAGTTGTGTAAGTTGTAAGTATTTTTATCGATTGTTCATGTTTAAGAGAGGGAAAAAAAAAAAAAAAAATATATATATATATGATTTTTTTTTGCATTTTATAAATTGAATATACTTCTAAGGAATGCTGAAGAAAAATAATTTTATCATCTATGCCATTTTTTTTTTAAATTATCTATAAAAATAAGGATAAAAATGTATATTTTATTTATACATACACATATGATTCTTTTTAGTTATTTGTTTACATTTTTTTATGAACTTTGCATATGAGACCTTTCATTTGTTTTAGTTTTCATTAGTATAATATATATATACATATATGTATACACAAAAAAATAAATGTGTTTTTTTGCACATGACAAGATTGATATAAACACATAACACATTTGTTAACAACCACATAATGAATTAAAGATATATAAGAATTTTTTAAAATTACAGTTAATTTAATCACATAAATGTAAAAGCATTTACGAAATCGTTGTGGTTGTAAAAGTAATGTAGAGTTAGTATTCATTCTTACAACGTAAAAGCGTAATGTACACACGCTCCTGTTGTTATTGGGGTTCATGGGATACGTTTCTCTTCTTCGTCATAATAACTGCTTTAATTGCGTTGTCGCTGTTAACCAGAGGCAATAAGAGAACTCCTGCAGATCCATATGTTAATACAATAAATTAATTATATAAAAAGAGCTGTTGAATGTGTTATATTTATTGGTAACTACAAACGGAGTAAATCCAGCAGTTTTTTAAAAGGGTTCCCTAATCTCGACAGTTTCGCATCTTGCAAATTGTGCCATTGCTAAGTCGCTAAGTCGCTAACTCGTACGTCACATGCGTACACCCCATGCAGCACTTTAAATAAATATTTACTCCATTCCCTGTAATTGACCTAATTAATTGCAGACTAATCTGTGTAGTGAAATCATATAAACAGTGAAAGCAATTAATGGAAGGAATCAAATATGAGGAGAATTTCAAAGATGGGTACACTTTTGAAGATCAACAAGCATAGATCTACAAAATTAGCTTTATATGGTGTACACAAAAAATAAATGAGTACTCACTTTGTTTAGTTATTTTTAAGAAATAAATGTAACACAATATTTATTATCACTCTCACATATTATTTTGTTTTGTTACTCATAGTTATACGTAACATATATGTATAAGCTACTAATATGTGTGAGATAATTAAGTAAAAACATAATAATTTAATTATCAACATTATGAGAATCTGCAAAATTTAGGATGAGCACGTATACCATTCGCCCTAGAAAATTATTATATAGATCCTAAATGGCGCAGCATTTTATTTATCAATCAAATTATATCATACTAATTAGCATTCCATTTCGATTGTGAAGATATACAAAGGTCCGTTTCGTGAAATAATCGTTACTCTATATATCATTAAAAGCTTTTTTCTGGTGGCTCCTTTGCCATATTATTTTTGAATAGAACTTTTAATTCGAATAATAGAAGAAAGATGTGTTACAACTCGTCGATGCCTGATTGCCACTTCATACTTTTTGCCACTGAAGAAGTAGGATAAAATGAGAAGGTCTAAAAATATTATCGTTTCATGCACTTCGGTGTACGCTGTTTTGATAACAAAATAGACGTGAAAGTGTACACACAAATTGTGCATAGATGTAAAATAAAGTTAGTTGAAAATAAAAAATAAACTGATAAAATGTAAAACATTTAGGGAATAAGAATTGGTATGCTTTTTGAGCAAATCTGACACAAAAAAGAAAACATAGATATGGAAACTATAATAGAATTTTTTTTTGCCACCACCACTATAGAAAAATATCAGGCATGCAGGGAAGAGATAACTTTTATAAAATAAAATTATCAGAATTAATATATTGTTTGAAATAAAAAAAGGAAAAGATTTTAATAGATCATACTAGAAATCATCTGTAAAACAAACAATAAATTAAGAAGTATCCACGTAAGGTGTGCAAATACGACAAAAAGAGTAAATAAATTTCATTTGAATAAATGTCTACAAAAAAGGGATTAAATAAGATCCAAGTAAATAGTTGTAATTACCAATTAAATATCAAAAACCTTCTCTTAAATCGTAACAAAAATGGTGTTTTTAATAAATTGTAAAATGTGAAGGAAATATAAAAATTTTGAGGAACACATGCGCTTGCACGTTTTCATGCATTTCATAAAGGAATCATTAATCTAGATCGTTTGTATCATACGAAGATTGCCATACTTATGTGATCTAAAATACAGGCAGAATTAACAATCAATTATATAACAAAAATTATTTATATTAATGATATTAAGCATTAACTATGAGTTAGATACAACTATGCAAAAAAAATAATAAGCATATATTTTGATAATGTGCCTTTCTTATCAATCTATATTACAATTTCTACTCTCCTTTGCTACTGCCCTATAATGATTAGTGCTTTTCGCCCGAAATGGATACCTTTTAAGGAAGTGTTAAATTATGTAATTAAATAATTCGAAAATGAAAAGATATGTACAAATATCACTCTCAGGTTGTTTATCCCTTCCACATGGAGTTGTATGTATACATTTTTGTAACATATTGTATTAGTATATGTTATATGCGCTACCCTCAGTAAATGTGCTTAATGGTATTATAGATTGTTACGAATTCAAAAATTCATATAAAAATTACATTAAAAATTTGAGGAATATACTGTCATTTTTGTTAAGCATATATAGAAATATAGAAGAAATAGTATAAGCATTGTTATTAGCGCCTTTTTTTATAACACACATTATGAAGTAACACAGATTCGCTCTAAAAGTAGATAATAAAATGTTAAGAATTATTACATATGAAGTGCTTAAACTTCACATTAATATATATGTTCATAAATAAGAAATTGTAAAAACATTTGACCTTCTTATAGATATGTAATGTTAACATTAAAGTAAAAAATTAATACCTTATTCTTTCGAAATTGTCATTGGTAAAAATGCATGTAGAACAGATGTAAAATGCGAAATGTTGGTATAATTATATATTTGTTCTACACATCCAATGTGCACATTTTTTTTCATACATTATATTAAAGAATTATATGTCCTTTTTAATGCTCGAATAAATGATAACTTTTTCTCTTGTCTCAGTGCAGGGTAAATGAAGTCAATTAATCTAATTACATTTAAAAAGGAATTTATTTTAAGGTAGATGTATTTTTTACATTATAAGATAAGATGGAACTATTTAAGGCGCTATACCTATATTATATAAATTTCTATGGGGGTAATATATTTATGATAACAGGAACATAGAACTTACAATTTTATATCGCATAATCAAAAAGGTTTTCCCATTTTTGTATAAATGTGCTATAATTTTTAAGGATGGAAAAACCAATGCATAACTTAAATTATTGTGGGCTTTTATTAACTGAATCTATTTAAAATGTCATAGAAAAAAAAGATACAAAGTAATATTTCTTAGGAAATCTTTTATTTTCTTATTAATGCTACTTAAAATAATTGCTACCCGTTTTGATAAAAAACTGTCTAAATGAATGCTATTTGTAATTGCGGCTATTAAGAATTGTCCTAATATTGTGTTATAATACGTAAAAAATATGTTATGTACCGGGTGAATAAAGGCACTATAATAAATAATATGTTTAGGGAATCTTGCTATTACCGTATAATGTACATGAGGATAATGCAGAATGATTATGTAATTCTTTAGTATTTATTTCAAATTAGAGTAATGCTTTAATTTATTAAAAAAGGTAATACTTTATACAAAAAAATGTTTTTAATTTAATGAAACAATTAGACAAAAATTAAACTAAAAATAATACCAAACAATTTTACAGAGAAAAATAATAAACAAAATAAGAAAGAAATATATGCCAATACATAAACACCACATTTAAGTGCAGTTAACAAGTTTTGTATAAAACAAATTTTTAAATTGATACAAAATTTGCGGTGTGTATAATTTGAGGTAATATACCAAGGAACGAAATATACATAGAAAGGATAATAATCCTCCTCTAATAGAATAGGTATTAAATTGGAAAAACATAAATTTATGCGTTACGAAAAAATTTAGTTAATACGGAATACAGCAAAGGAAGGACTTTTTTCGCTGCATGTTCTTAAAATTTATAATTGTTAAACATATGGCAAAGTGGATACTACATTTTTGCTATTATTATTTATAGCCGATATTTTTTTATAATATAGCTCTTTGAGTAGGTTATTTTTCTTCGGTTGAACATATCAGGGAATATTCTTGAATAACAACTTTTAGAGGTGCACACAAATCCTTAGGTGGATTGGTTATTTTCTAAATAACTTTATATTTCACAATTTAGTAAAAAAACTTAGATTATAATTTTATGCCCTTATACAAAGATATTATTTTATAATTAAAAATTTTATTCCTGTGGAATTATTTTTATAACTGTTTATAGAGTTATTCGTTATTCCAGTAACATTTATTACAAACACGAATGTATTCGCCGTTCGAGTGCTATTCTTTTGAGGGCGTCTAAGTAACTTGTTTGGCATAATCTGTAATAAATTCATTTTATATTATATTATGCATTTATCTGGATAACAATTTTCGAATCACATTTCTATTTTGGTGTAGTCTTATTTGTCAATATATATATGTTTGTAGTTCTTTCTATATATAAAAATTATATTTTTTAACCATTTTTGTTCAAAACTAACCACCTAACAGGTTTGGTTTAGCTTATTAAACTTTTGATCCATGTACTATGTAATAGGAAATTTACTCTAGTGATATTCTTTTTTTCTGAATGATCCTGAATTGTAATGTCCCATTTCACGTCTCATGTGCTTCATTATATATGTCTCATTACTTGTTACAAAAACAATATGCTAACATTCTTTGTCGTTTTTCTACAACTACATATTTTTTTATAGTTACCTGTTCATACATTTTTACGCGTTATTTCTTCCTTTTTTTTTAATACAGTTTACGATTATTTCTACATGTGATGATACAACTAATGTTCTAAACGACTGTAAGCGAAATATATATTTGTTTTTTGGAAGTCCGATTGGTCTAATAGCACTCTCTGTAATTCTGCTTTAATTTGTTTGTGTTTTTTCTTTTTCTTTTTACTATGTATTAGCCCCAGTAATGTGTACTATAATGTAAGAAAATAAAAATTATTATATAACAATGTTATCAATATAACTGTAAAAATATATGTTGTATCTTTTGTACAAGTATTTTATATTACCTTGCATAAAAGAGATAAAAGTGCTATAATTGCCAATATTGCTATAATAATTATTATGTAATTTTTATATGGTATTTCTTCAAGCGTTTCATTAGGCTCTGTTGATACCATTTGCATAGTATCTGTTACTTCTTCCATTTCTGCAGATATATATGAAGCATTTATTATATTTTATGAAGTAGTATCATAATAAAAATAATATTTATAATTAAGAACACTGATAATTTGGAAAAAATATACACAATTTTTATTATAAAACGTACCACGAGTGTGCGATTCATGTCCAGAGGGTTGCGTAACATCGGGATTCACAACAGGTAATGCAGTTGGAGGAGATGGTTCTTCTTGAAATTTTTGATCTTCTGAAGAAGGTTCTTCTTTAGTAAGTAATATATCTTTAGATACAGCTTCCGCTGTTTCGGCATTAGTAATGTTTGATGATTCAATGGTGTATATTTCTCTAGAAAAAGTGTATTCACCTTTTTCTGGTGATCCACATGATGCATTTGATGCATCTGATATATTATTATAAAGTTCATTATGAAGTATTTCATTAACATCAAAAATTATATAACTTAATTTAGAATTTGCATGTGGATATTTTAAATTCAAGTTATATTTTTCAGTATCTTCTGAAGTACTGACATGATGAGTATGTTTTCCATCACTATTGGAACAGCTTGCTTCAGATATATCTTTTACACTAGACTCTTTTGGGTTACAGGCAGAGCAGTATTGATTATTTTCCTCAAAAATAGAAAGGTTAGTGACATCACAACCGTTAGGTAGTGTAACCTTTGGTGAAGTCTCTGAAATAAATTTCTTAATTACTGAAATTTTTGAGTTAAAATGATGTTTTCTTTCAGCTAACCAATTTTTATAGCTTAACCGTTTGGTATCACATGATTTATTATTTAATGGATCTGCTTTGACATGTTTTTTCCAATGATTCTAAATCTTCTATATAAGCTTTTCTTTTCTGGCAAAATTCATCTATATCATTCATTAATTTAATGCGTTCTTCATCCTCTCCCGTGAAATTCCTAGGGCACCCCCCATACCGAGTAACGGTTTTTAACGTTTTCAATACCTTACCTTCAATATCAAGAGATGTTAAAAACGAGCCTTCATAGCATTTATTACAATCATTTTTATAAACATCTAGACGTGAATTTAATTCTTTACACTCACTGATAAATGCATTTACATTCTCTGCATGCTTTAATTGAAGAGCTTTTTCTTCAATATAATCTGTAATATCGGTGTATAAATCCTTACAACTACTTTGTGTATTGATTTTGCATACATTTGTATTTCCAAACCTCACTATTGTCATTCTATATATGAGAATTCTAATTATAGCTTTTTTATTTCGTATTCTTCAGGAAGCTGTAGACATGTAGAACATAAAAATAATACCTTTATAGCTATAGACACATCTGTAAGAGCAAGGATTTTTATTTTTTCCATAGGAACATTATATTCGTACAAGTAAATAGTAATAAAAATATTAATAAAACCTTAAAATTTTTATATTTTAATTTATAATAAGGTGTGCTTTAAATATTAAATATGTGATCATGTTTAAATATTAAAATATTAACTATTTATTTATGTAAGAAGATTTAATACAATTATTTGTATTAATATTTCTTTATGAACTCGTTACCTTTTCATGCCATTAATAAATCAGTAATAACTGGTTATATTTCCTAATACTATTAGTAAAATTAATAATAGCAATATATAGACTATCATTTTAAAATTAATATTTCATTTACCAAAAAAAAATCAAAATGAAAAAAAAAATTTACATATTTGGAGCATCTAAATTTAGAAAAGTATTCATTTTGTACATTTATTATAGACATACATATTTTTTATAATAGCGATGATAAAAATGAACATGTGTTATTGTACTAAAACTATGTCTTTGTACATTTGCATTATAGAATATTTCCTAAATATGGTTGTAAATACTATTTATATATTTATACCCGCGACTGATTAGATCCCTTTCACATGGATTCCAATGGGACATTGTTATTAATGTAATATATTGTCCATTATTTACGAATGAAGAAATAAAGGTGAGAATAAAATCTTTATGAATTATGCTAAATCGATGTTATTAAAATGGTTATTCATTGAGTTGTCTATTTTTATACATAACAGATAGATTGCACTCAGATTATTTTGAAATAAATTATTTATTGTTTTCCTTTATATATGAGCACCGTTCATTTATGCATAAATAAACTTTATTTTATTATATAATATGACTATTATATTTGTCTATTTCCCCTTGTAAGCATATTTATATTTATGCACTATATAATTTTTTTTTTGCATTCCATGCACCGTTAAAGAAATAATTAATATAATGACTAGCACGTGGAACAAATATTTACATGAATTAATTTATTTTTAAAAAAAAACTTATAACGGAAACAGAAAAAAATTGTTTTTTTTTAAGCAAAAAGAAGAGCAAAGGAATTAATTTTGTAACTTTGCATAAATAGAACGATATAAATTATAATTAAAAATAAACATGTCTTAAGTTTATCATAATTCTGCCGAAATAAATCGTATTGAAATGTATATTGCAACAGTTTTATTTTTTAGTGGTATTTATATTTTCTATCATTTTCTACGTTTCTTTTTATTACTACCAACCCAGTTATAAAATAGCACAGCTTCATTTTACGAATAAAAATATTTAATTGTTTAATATTTTAATGTACTAAATGATTTTTTAAAAGGAATTTGTAGACATTTCAATGAAAAAATATATAATCTCCTTTTTTAATGTAAAAATATAATTTATAATATTTTTCCTTCAAAGTAGATATATTTAAAAAACGGAAGAAATAATAAGAAAAAATAATAATGATTTTAATAATGTTTTAATACTTTTCTTATATCTATTAAGGTATATATTTCTATATGTATATTTTATAAATTAATATGATTTAGAATTAATTAGAATTATTCGTTCTTTTTACGTTAAAATTTATTACACAATGTTTAAGGGAGTTCGTTGCTCGTTTTTATTTTACTATACCATTAACTAGTGGTTGTTGCGATTTTAATTAGCGCGTGTTACATAAAATGGATAGGGTAAGTAAAACAATTTATGCGTCTTTCTTAAATTACATGTTTTAAATATTAATATGTACGTTTTGTATGTGACGTTCATAGTTTGTGATGAATTAATTTGTGGAAGAAAAAGTGCAGAAAATGGGTATTGTGGATTCCTGAAATTTTAAAAAAATGAGAGTTAAATATTGTGCTGGAAATTATTTTATAATTGCGTGGAAATGTTTTATTTATTTAGAAATATGTGAAATTATTCAGCCTGTAATTGGTGTATCACTCTTTTTTTTTTTATATCATTTAGCAAGAAATTTCGAAAAATACATCATTTTATATTTTACCATTTTAACACTACGAATCGCAATAAGTAATTGATTACATATAAATTGTAAAATTGGTTAATAATAAAAAACTTTTGTTTATCATTTTGCACAAAAGTTAATATTTTAATTAAAATAGCTGCATTGCTTACATGAAAATTTGATGGTCCGTAAAAGCGTAGAAATGTGATAAATAAAAGTTGCTGAATACTGTAATGGGAATATAAATAAACGGAACATTTTTTAGATTTACCTAGTTTCTTTAGTATTATGCTTTTCATAATTTTTCGCCATGGCATTTCACAATGTTCTGTCTTTTTTAATATACAATTATATCTTTTCCCCTTTGTAATTAAAAGTGAATAATGTTCAAAATTAACAGAAACATTTTGATTAACTGCGATAGAAAATGTACTGAAAAAATAGTATTTACATTGTAGGATTAGCTTAAATCGTATTATTAAATATTTAGGTTTTGTATATAAACTCATAGTAGACACCTATTATTTTAAAGCATGGTTGGTTTCTTTTTATTATCTTTGTATAATTTTTAGAATATATGTAAAATAAAAATTTTATTCCATTTACTATATAGGCAAAAAAGTGTAAGAAATATGATAATATACATTTTAGCAAATATTTTAAAAAAACATTTTCTTTATAAAGCACCAATATGCCATGGAACGAGAAATATGTACATATTTACGTGACTAATGTTAGTTATATGTTTAATGAACATAAATATTAAAAAAAAATAACAAATAAAAAAGTAAATTATATTATTAGTATTCAAAAATATATGTAATGTCGATACATTTGTTCTGATTTAAATATATGCTTATCTCTTCTGCTATGAATATCATCTTCTTAAAGAAAAGTAAAACGCATTAATGAAATACAATTATTCCGTGTAAATATTGTTTTTTTAAAAGCTGTTTCTGCTCATAGAAACATAGACAAAAGGATGAAAAAAAGGTCTATATAAATGATAAATTTAATTATTATATTTTCATATATTACAAATTAAATAAGTGAAAAATTATGTATCAACTAATAAAAATATTTCCTTCTTCATCAATCAAAAACATGTATAAACTTGTAAAAAAACATAGCATTAAAATTTAGAATATTAAATTGACGCATTTATTACAATTAAATATTAACTAAAAAAGAAATATATATAATAAATATTATGGACAAATTAGAATGGTAAGGTATTATTCTTTCTTATGTGAAATATTACATTTGCAGTACAAAGGCGTTGCCATTTTTTCACAATTCAGGAACATATTATTTTAGAATTATATTTTGCAATAAAATTAATTAGCGTTTAATTCCTACATACAATTTTAAAAATATTTTATACTTCTGATAATAATAAATTGGGTTATGTATTTTTTAATTCTCATAAAAATTAGCTTTATAATATGCGGATAGAATAAATCTATGCGCATTATTCTAATTTGTGATTTTGCAAAGTATGATATTGCATATTGAACATGCTGTTCTCGGGTAGTATTCCTTTATTTTCCGACATCATGTATAAGTATTTCGATTTCTCCTCCAATTCATTTAATGTGTTTTTTTTATTCATTACTCGATAACGCAAAAATGGTCCAAGTGGAGTAAACTAGTTTTATGAAAAAGGAAAAACGGTAAAAATAGACATGTTAAATGATAGGTTCGATGAATAGATTTTTTCTTTATATTATGTTAAAATAATAAATTAAAATTCCATTTTACCTTATACGTAAAAAATGAAAAAAGGACTATTCCCACAGTTGAAGGTAAAATAGGGGTAAGATTGAAGGAATGTGATGGTGTTCTTGATTGTGTCGATTCATCTGCTTGTCCTTTTGTGATTGGTAATAATTCTGGTATACTCGGTTCACACGTTTTTAAAGATGCCAATCCGATTTTTTCAAACAGATGTTTAATATCTTGTAGTGCATTATACAAATGGTCATTATTTTTATGTACTCCCGTTTCTATTATGTTATTAAATTTTTCTGTGAACTCCCGAGCATATGAACAAGGTATTGAATTATCTGTATTTGTTTTAAAGGCATCAACATATATGTAGTCATCATATAAATCATACATTTTTTTTACTTGATCAAACGTATTTTCTTCAAAATAATATATATCAGATGATTCGCATTTAGTTATTCCTTTTATTTCATTATCACAGTTAATAAATTTTTGGTATAAATCAAAGATTTTGCTGCCTAATTTATTATCCTCATTCTTTAATTCATTATTTAACCAAAAGTTAATGTATGAGCACCATTTATTACTATTATGTGTTTCATTATTCTTATAATGATTAAAATACTTTTTTATTAATTTAAAATGTTTAATTATATTCAATCGTCCTTCTGCATCTGTAGGAAAAATATTATTACATGTTTTAATGTTTTCGCTATTAGAAGTACGATAAAAGTCATTTACCTTATTTTTATATTCTTTATATTCTACAAAAAGACAAAACTAAAAATGACAATATGAACACATAAAATAAATTATCTATTGTTCTAAAGTAAAGCTGCTTTTATATTAAAATTGTAAATTTTAAAAATAAAAAAACAAATAAAGTTATCATTAAAACATTAAATGTTACGATATCTTTTGTTCGCGCTTGAACCATTTTATATAGTGATATGTAAATGAGGAAAACAAAAAAAAGTATTATTTTGTAATTATTTAAGAATAACAAGTAAAGGCAAATAAATTAATGATACACATTGTAACCTTTTTTATATAAAGTTTGATTCATTAACTATGCTTAAGCCTACTTTACAGTAATTTCATTAATATAATATAAATTAAATACCTTATGTTATAAGTTAATTAGAATAAATTAAGAAAGAATAAATTTATATAAAATATGGCATTAATAATAGAGCAGTATTTTATATAAATTTAATAAGTTTATAATATTTTCTTATTAGTATGATAAAAATAGGGAAATAATTTTTAATACACATGTTTAATATTTATACAAAAATATTTATAAAAATATATTTTTTATAGTGTTGCAGGGTTACTAAATAGGTTTTAAATTTACTGCTAATGAATTAAATCGAAGAGATTAAATTCATATTGCTCTTCATAACATTTATTGTACTTTTATTTTATTATTACTTATAATTACATGCGTTCGAAATATTGATTGAAAATTTTAAAACGAAAACACATGATTAAAATAGTTAAAGAATGTTATAAAGATAAATATTATAATCTTTATATAAATAACTTCTTATAATAAGTACACGAATTATATTATGCTAATTAGAAAATTATTTTTTGAGAGAAATTTTAACTAATGAGTTTAAATGATACATTGTAACGTTTATACCTTTTAAGCTCTATGTAATATAATGAATTAATTCGTTCATGTAATAATTCATTTTGTGTAAAACATATATTTTCATTAATCAAAAATATATGATTTTAAGTCTTCCTTATAGCACTATGAATAATACATTATAAATTATATAATATTTTAAAATGCTCAGAAGAAGTTATATGTAAAGTTAAAAAATTGAAAAATAGTTCGTGCATAGTTTCTCTTTATGAATAATTAGAATACTAATGAATAAAAGAAAACATAATAACAAATAAGTCTTCCTTATACAGTTCCTATGAAATTAAAAAAATATGTTTATAAGTTTGATATCATGCTTTTTTGTGCCACGGTAAGTATAAAATATAATACTGCTATTTTATGGAATTTATATAATAATAAGTTGTCAACAAAAATGTTTTTACTTCTTTACAATCGTAATTTATGTAGAAAAATATAACCTTCCAAATTATGAATATAATTTAATTAATACAAATATTTAGGAAATTAATTATTTTTGAAAACACATTCCATAAGTTATAATGTAATCTAGGAAAGCAAAATATAAAATTTTATTCGTTATATTATTTATTATGTTAAATTGATAATTCAATAGTAAAACATTTTATGAAATATCTGTTGAAATAATATTATTAAAATGTACTTTTTGCTTTATTATTTAAATATTTATTATTAAATATATTAAACATTGTGTTCTTTTAGCTGTAAAATCTTAAGGATGTTGAGCCATTTATTATTTTTTATGTGTCTTTAATTTACCTACATATTTTCATAATTAATTATAAATATAATTATGTAGTATTACCTATGAGTAAACGCTCATTTGGGCTCTAATTATCTTATAGACTATTACGAAAGTATATCAATAGAAAATTATTCATTCTTAACTTCTATATATTGTTACTTATTGAGAAAATTCATAATTTCATTAAAAGAAACTATAATGAATAAAAAATTATGAGCTAAATGAGGATTTTTTAATATATATCATTATACCAAGGTTTATTTTATACTACTTAAGTAATTTTTCTCTTTTTTACCCAAAGAGTGTAAATACATTATTAGAACCATGAATATGATACTTAGGTAATATGTATTTTCTTTAACATTAACAGGAGAATACTTCATATTTTTTAAAACTTAATAAAATGGGACAAAAATTATTGGATGAATGAAGAGTATCATAAAAAGTGTAACAAGTGCAATGTATACAATAGTCCAAGTAAAGAAAATGAGGGTTTCTACAAACTTTGCCATAATATGTTATATATTAAAAATAAAATAGTTGAAATGTTGAACAAAAAAGAAAGTTCAATATTTTTATTTACTCTTCATATTGGTTATATGATTGATGCTGAGAAAATATAGAGAGAATAACTAAAAAAATATTGATAGGATATCTTCTATTATCATTATTGTAGGGGCTGCAATTAAAATTAAGGAACAAAATAGAATAAATAAGTGTGCTTTACAAAATGATAATAAAACTGGTTTAAATATATTGTTAAAAGGAAAAATTACATATATGTAATTTATAATATAGAATGATTAATTATACTATTAAATTTCTATGTAAGTGTGATTTCTATTTATATGTCTTACAGATCTTAAGAATTTTGAATAATTATACAAAAATATATGCATAATTATGATTTTTCATAGCTTTCTTTCAATATAATGATTGATATTCCTATAGTTGTGCAATTTGCATGACCGAAAGCGTTTCTTATATAAATTATATTAGTTGAGCTATCAAATGATCACAGTTGGAAAATGATTAGGAGTGGGTTAATTCGCAACGTATAAAGATGCATAGGAGTTCATCACGTATAGTTTCTATAAATCATGTAACATTAATATATGCATAATTTTTTCAAACAAGCGCATTCATATGTCAATATAAAAGAATTAATTCGATATAAATATTGGTAATTAGGTGACTTGTTACATAAAGATAACAACAAAGGCATATATAATACATTTACAAGGTCGCATAGTATATTACCTTAGCATAATAGTAACTTTTTTAATTTTAATGAAACAATATATGAAACGATCAAATCACCTTATTTTCCCCCTAGTCATTATTTCTTCAAAATTTCGAAGAATTATTTAGTTAATACTTTATTATCAAATAAATAGATATTAAATTTTATAATATAAGTTTAACATAATAATAATGATGTTACATTTAAATGGATAGTTGAGAAATAAATATTGGTTTTATGTTCTTTTGATTTATTACTTAAATTGTTTCTATGATATGATATAATATATGGTTTTATTTTATTTATATAACTATTAAAATTATGTAATGTTTATAATATGTTATAGTCTCTTATAGTACATATTTTTAATTAAATATACAAGAAATAAAATATAGAATGTTTATTCATTATATAAATTTATTACAATGTAAACGGGTTATTCATTTAATTATGGGTTCATCAATAAAACAGTATTTAATTTTATGTAGAAGTATTTTATTTTTCCATGACTTACTTAACATTGACATTATTGATATATGAAAAAAGGAATTGTTTCTATATTAATTTATGTTGTTTATAATAGTGTAAAACAACATGCTTTTTATGCTTAGTATCGCTATTCATCGTAACATAATGGAAAATATTTTAATTTGTCGGTGATAGTATACATATATATATTGTTCCAATCATTATGCAATGATCATGATATGATAAATAAAGTACATTTCACTACTTCTTTATATGAATTTTATTTTTTGATGTAGAAGTGATAAAAAAAAATATGAAATACCACAAAAAAGGAAAAATATAATATATTCATTTTATAACACTAAATGGTAGGAATAATAATTTTTTGTGGCCTTATATAGCTTAAAGAGAAAAGTAAAAATCATTTCGTATATTAGGTAAGAAGAAATACATATAATATAATCACTTATTTCAATAATAGAATTGAACATCATATGATAAAAAGACGCTCAATTTATCCTCTTATGTAGATATTTTCAACATCGTTCAATTTTTACTTCGAACAATATGTTATAAAT
Source organism: Plasmodium vivax (assembly GCF_000002415.2). Taxonomy (NCBI): domain Eukaryota; phylum Apicomplexa; class Aconoidasida; order Haemosporida; family Plasmodiidae; genus Plasmodium; species Plasmodium vivax. The sequence goes on from NW_001849950.1 coordinate 39,761, forward strand.
ATATTTCTTCATAGTAATAGTATTCCTTAACTTATTCTATTTTATTACTGACCAAAGATATTATATTCTATTAATTTTTTCAATGTTTTCGATTAAATTATTTTTATATATTCTTATTTTCTACATAATATACCTGTATTCTGTTTATGAAAAACATAATATTCTATATCGTTTGTTTGCATAAATCTCTACTTCCTTATACAATAAAATTATTTATTTTAATAGAAACGTCGTTTATATATACATTAAATTTATTAATTTGGTATAGAATTGTACGCTAAGTGATACTGCTGATTTGGAATGCCTGTTTGTAGGTATTCAAAATTATTCATTAATAGATCTTCATTTAATCCACCAGGTATAGGAAATCCATTTATTCTCCTATTTGATCCATTTCTTGAATTTAACCATGATCCCAAGTTCGTATACTATTGTTATAAAAAGAATATTATTGAAAAATATAATGAAATCATTATATTGCTAATGTACGAACATAAAATATGTATGACAATAATATTCATTTTTGCAATTATACATTACTTTATATAATAAGACCCCAAAAAGGGAAACACCTGTAAGAGAAGCAGCAGCATAAGTTGTATCAAAATTTGGAGTTTCTTCTTGCAAACTTTGCTCTAATAAGGTGTCTAAATTTTGAGCGGCTTGCGCATCTTCTAATGTAGTTTCTGTTAACTCATCTTCAGCAGCTCTTACTGAAACACCTTCACCTGCTTCTACTGGAGCAGGTACACGTTCTTCTACTAATGATTCTTTTGAGGGTTCAATTAATTCATTACAGTCAAGTGATGGAAATTCATTCTTGATTTTTTCAATTGTACAACCATTCTTAAGCTGAAAAAATTTATTATTAATCTTATGTTCATTTTTTTTAAGAAAATAATCTTTTTTATCTTCAATAGATGATACAATTTTTTGACAATTATTACTCTTTCTAATTTCCCCCATATTTTGTTTGATATAAATTATATCTGTACATATATCATCCATAATCTTCCTGTAATATATATCATCCCCATTTACAGTATGAATATCCCTTATACATTCTAAACTCACATCTTTATCTAATAGTTTCTTCGCAGTTGTATCAATATAATTTATCCATTTCACACTATTAGTAGCTCTTAATAAAAAAATTCCCTCGTTTATAATATCTAAGATGTAATTTATATTTCGACATATTTTAGGATGAAGTTTACCTTTGTTTATTTGCTTTCTTACATTTAAATAATCACTTAAGCGCTTTTCGAAATTATTTACCCAGTTAGAAACCCCATATATATTCTTTTTTTTAATGAAACTCACAATAAATTCAAAATATAAACGACGCATTAATGGAGTATAATATCTTAATGAAGGAAGATTCTTTATATCAAGATGCTTATTCTGGGAAAAAGAGGCATATATATATCAATATTTTAGAATTGATTATTTACGTTGTATGAATATATTAGATTATAAAAAAAATATTTATGCGTCGAATATTCAAACAAGGAAAACTAAAGCCTTACTTTGTCCATATTGCAGATATAAAAATATACTAATTTTAATTAACTATAATGATAATTTACTATAATTCACGTAATATTATGAAGATAATAGCACTATCTAATTGTATAAGTGTATATTTTTTAAAAATTAAAATAATTAAAGTAATTAAAATAAATTATATAAAGTAATTTGCCTTTTATGATACAAAATAATACTGGTCCTTGTCAAACATATATAAATAATATTAATGTAGAAATAAATTGAATAAACTTTTGATTTATAAATTACAATATGATAATTCTAATACTATGAATAATAAAAGTAATAATATCATTTATTATATGAAAATGCTAAGAGAAACATATCATACACAATACGGATAATATTGTAATACATTATTTAATAGGTAAAATATATCACTCATTAAAATTATTACTTACATCTGTAAATACACTTATATCTATGTTATTCATATGTTTTTTTATATAATTTTTCAATATATCCCTTTTTATAATTATTAAATTATGAATAATTTATTACTAGTTATTATAGGCTTTCTTAATTCAAATTTACACATCACATATATTAATATTTAATAGAAATATCTATTATTTTAAAAGTGTTTACTTTATATATTGTACATTTCATATATTGCGATATTTATTATTTATTTTAAACAATTTCTATTAGTATGTTTAAGATAATTATAATAATTGAGAAATTAAACATAAAGTAACATGAATGGAAAGTGATTACACGAATTATTAAGTATAGGTGAAATTAAGTAATTACAAAAGCGAAAAACAAAAAATTTGCTCAGAATTTTGATTAATAAAAAATCATATTTATATGAATATAATAAAAATATGGTATTTTATAAATGATAAAATTACAATAAAATATATGTATTTTTTATGGAAACAGATAAAAGTATTAAATCATACTTTAATTTTTCAGTACATATAATATTCATATATAAAAATAAGATATCACGTGTCAAAAAAATTAATTTTATAATTTTCTTTTTATAAATATATATATATTATAATTCATGGAAGCATTTAACATCGGCAATCTTTAACTTTTTTTAGGCATATATTGAAAATAACGATTCGCATATGCATTTTATGATGAGGATTTATGACTTAAAAACTATAAATAATATGTTGTGTAATTTTACCCATTAGTAATTTATTTCACTTACGCTATAGATATATAATAATACATACTTGCATGAATAATTCACATTGTAGAATATAAAATGGAATCATATAGAAGTGTAATTCACATAAACCAGGAAGGTAATGTTTTTTGCATATTAAAAACAATTTAATGATTTTAATTATTTATATTTTAATTTTTTTATATTTAATTTTTCTTTTTTATTGCATTAATGATCAATGTTTGTTTTTTTTCTGGTCCTGTTTATAATTCAACTTATGTTCTATTAAATCTCAATGTAATATGGCCTATTCAACCATATCAGATATATTAATTTGATCGTGCGGCAAAAACTTATCGTCATAATTTGTATAACCTTAGAATTTTGCTGCGTGCGATGCACCGAATCTATTTGGGATTCTTTGTCTGTGTATTCTTCTTCTAAAAAAGTTTCCAACTGGAGCATACTAATATTAAAAGAAAAATTAAAAATTTTTAAAACATAGTTTTGTGATCATGTTAATTTTTTATTTTAATGTAGTATAAACAAATGGGTATAAGTTTAATAACTTATTATACCTTGAAAAGTAAAAATAAAGCACCCACCACACCAGATACTCCAAAAACAGGTATCGGATCAACATCTCTTACTAATCGAGAAAGAGCAATTTTTATATTATATAAGAATCCTTTCCCGTCACTACGGTTTAGCGCCGGTAAATTCTCTTATCGATTAGAAATCCCCTTATGTGTTACTCTCACCATATGCTGACTTGCCCATTTTTACTCTTGATATTTTTATTGATTTGTCGATTGTATCTTGTGTTTTAAACGGATGTTCTCTTAATATTGTTGATGATTTTTCCGGAAAATTTGAATCTGGTAATCTTCGTGAAAAATCCTAGTCTCACTATCATACTTAAATTCCTCTTTAGGCAATATATGTTCTAATTTTTATTCTTCTAATCATTGTCGTGATGTTGGAGCTACTAATTTTTCTATTGATTCTACGTATTGTGATGTTAATTCTGGCAATTTTACGAATGCTTCTGTCGAATTCACAGTTTCTGCCTCTTTATGGAAGTTTGTGTATCTGCTGCATGTGATGTACTTAATTGGGATGCGGGTGTTTCAGAAATTACTTGTACTGGTTTAATATCTTCAGGTAGTACCATTAAATGGTTACATCATAGCTACATAAGGTTTTATACTATTTTTCTAAGGTATGTATTACATATTTAGAATGTTTTAATTTGTCGCTTAATTGGTATATTGTGCATATGCTTCTTTCATATTTTTATAATAACGATTTATTGTACTGTATTATTCACATATTCTTGGTTTATCAGTCTATACATAGTATCTTGTAGTCATATTATACAAATTATACATTTCCTATAATACGTTCGTCCTATTATAGTGATCTTTATTATATAGAGGTTTTAAAAATATTTCACATGAGTCTCTACAATAGGTTTTTTGAATATTTCTATCTTCAGCATAGCGTTTATCAAAATTCTTGAAATTTTAAAAGTTATCCTCACAAAAGTAAGTATGATTACGAGCGATTTGATTATTAAACAATAATAATTATGTGAGCAACAAACATTGGAAGGAACACCCCAAAATATACTATCTCCTTCTAAACAATGTGATAGCTTTTCAAAAAGTTCATAATGGGGTGACTCAAAAGTTCTTTGTTTTCCAGTAGTGTCTATGTATTTTCTGAATATTTTCATGTCTTTTTCATATTTATCAACATTATCGAAGTAATTTCTTAATCGTATATAACAATCATAATTAAAATAATAAAGAGAAATATTTTTAAATTAAATTTATATAAAAGCTAAAATGAAACTGTATGATGTAAGCTTTACTGTAAATTAATGTTCATATATCGTTTGGACATATATTTACTATATATATTTTGAATAAAAAAATGTAAATTTACTTTTTCTGAATATCCCGAGCATTATGATTAAAGGAAGGTAATTAAAGGAAATATAAAAAATTGCTAATATATAAGGTATTATTGATTAAAATGTTGGAATAATTTATCAGTATCATATACAAGGTATTTTTAATGGTTATGTTAAATTTAATCATATAATAAAATGTATGAAGTACATTTAAATTAAAACTATCCTATATTTTATAATATATTTATTAATATAATAAGAAGCATATGAATATAAAAAAGATTTTTTTTAATTTAATATATATTAACTTTAGATTAAATAATATATCATCTATATAAATGTATTGCAATACATCTATTGCACTAGTATGAGAAATACACAATTTTTGAATAAAATGTATGTGCTTGGGGTTTTATACTATAACATTGTTCATAGTTAATCTGGTTAATCTTTTATGATATTTTATAATATTAAATATTTTTTAAAACATATCAATATAATTCTTTAATTATTATATTCTGAATATATAGTAATTTTAATTACGAGTGTATAATAATATATCACACACATTATTGGACCATTTTTAAGATAACCTGGAAGGTCAAGTGTTCTTTTATCAATTATAAAATTGTTATATTAACATGTTATATTATTATACCCATAAAAAATCTATAATAATGAAATATTATAGGTTAATATTAATTAATTTGATAGTTATAAGAAAAATATGAACTATAATTAATTAATTTGAGTAAATTATATTATAAAATGAATTAAGTACGCCTTGTAAATTATATGCAATAAAGTGTATTTCTCTATTTTATCTTAAAATAAAAATTTCATTTCTACTATACTAATATTTTAGTTATAGAAATAATAATATTTAATGATTAGCCATTAATGTTAAATTATTGCAAAATAAATTGTGAATTCTTATAATATTATATAAGAAATTAATGAGAATAAAAAATTCACATAAAAATCTTTTAAATTATAATGATGAGCTTATTACGTCCTTCAATGACATATAAAATATTATAAAAGCATGTAAGAATGAACTATAATGATATATATTATACATAAATGAGACTCCGGAAATGAAAATAAAAATTAATTGTACATCGCTGTGAAAATTATTTTAACTTACAACGAATTTTAAAGTTACAATTTTGTATATATAACGTATTATTGTATTATTCTACATTTATTTCTATGATTAAAGGTTATTTGATGAAAAATGTGAAAATAATATTTCAACACATGCAAAAATACATTATAAAGACTATCATCATTTTTCTTATAAATTATGCGTATTCATTCGTTATATTTATATTATTTTATCATTTATTATCTCATATAATATATTGTTTTATATAAATAATAATAAGAATATGATCTATAAGTGATTATTATAAGATGCAATAAATTTATATGTTATTTTCATTGTGTTCTATTCAGGAGTAAATTAAAAAAATTAAAATTTTTTATTGATCATTTTAGCAATTAAAATTAGAAATGCTCAATTTTTATTAATCATTGGTATTAAATATGAAAGTAATATTATTTAATCTACATATTCCCCTATATAATAAAAAATTTATTGATATGAATATTTCTGAACCTATTAGCAAATCTATTTTAAAAAATTATATTTTAATGGCGATTTTTAATTTTAGTTGAATTCTCCTTATTATTAGAAATACGTTAATAATGTGTATGCATATTAGTTATTTCACAAGGCAAACTTTAATTATTTAACGTAAAATATATCTAATTTCTTTATAAATGATATTTTTGACGGAAATACTCATTTCTTATTAAATTATAAAAAGTTAATAAATAATTTCTGAACTATATGTTTAATAATTTCGAAATAACATAAATTGTATAGTAAACAAATTTTATTTCTTTTAAAAAAATTTCTATTTAACGATATAAGCAACCATATATATATTATAGAAACATTTTTATGTTGAATTCTCCATTCACTCCATATTTATCAATTTCAGCGATAATAATAATATATTATGAATCAATGTTTTATGTTATTATAATTCGTACTATTATGAATTTTTTAAAATCTTTAACATGAAAAGGATTCATATTTAATTTATATGATATAAATTGAAGGTCCTTTTTACAAGATTAAATATATATAAAGGAAATACTTCTTGGTGAGGTTAATAGTTAAAAGATGTACACTTCGTTTACAAAAATGTTATGTATAATTTTACATCATTTTCTCGTTAACACTCTCCATAAAAGAATTTAGAATATATATATGTAAATAACCATATTGAAAGATAAAAAATAAGGAATATGTGAATACTTGCAAATAATGTATGAATAAAATAAATGTTAACGAGGAAATTTTCATTATTTTTACTTTTTATTATAAAAGTACGTTAAACGTAAAAAAAAAAAAAAAAACACTTATCTGAATTACTATATATTTATATATACTAAAAAATAAGTTATGGTATATAAAATTTTAATGATATTACAAATAATATGGATAGCTAATAATTTAATAATATAGTATGGTGTATTGTCACATTGTGATTACAATGGTGAAGCCCAAATGGAAATATATAATTTTATAACTTCAAATGCGTAACAATGCTCGTTATCATAGATAAGTGTATTTGACGGGAAAACAAAAAAAAGGTTAAAAAAAATTACCAAAAAATTTTAGTTCTTATTTAATGAATTACATAAATGATCAATTTTTTAATAACAATATTGATCACTTCGTTGAATATTCAAAAGCACTATATGAAAATGGGATCCTTCTTTCTTCACTTCCATTCGAAGGTTCAAACAGTACTCTCTGTATCTTTTCATTCATATCATTTCGCTTCTTCTTTTTTTTCTTAGTAAAAATAGTCCCCAAAGGCGTGCACTATAAAAAAAAATTGGTAACATTATATGTAAATATTATATATTATTAAAAAGGTATGAATAACTTCTTCAATGAAATAAATTTTAGTTTACTTTCATAAGAAGTATCAATAACAGAATAAATACCATAGGTATAAAACCCATCATCATGTAGTCTTTATGAGGTATATTATTAAAAAATTGACTCAATATACCTAGGCCATTGTCATTTTCATATTTAACTGTTTCTTCTGCCATTCCAGCTGTAACAGAACTACCTCTACCAAGTGTGCCTGTAACTTTATTACATTTTTGTGTATATGTAATATGTGCATATCATAAATATGTAAATTTTGTTTTTTGGGTGGATCTCCTTGGAGAAATAAATGCTCTGGAATATATTGCCATTATTTTGAAGATGCATATGAAATTTAGTGCTCACCTCCATGGTTTTCCTGACTTGATTCGAGCAAATTTTGTCCTGAAGGAGAAGGTAAATACGTTAGGACAAATGACGAATCTGATTGATGTAATTGAGGGTTATTTGTTGGTTTATCACTTTTATATGATCCTGCCTCAGCGTGTGCTGTTTCTTGTCCATGTTGCTTTTCTTCATCAACTGATTTCAGTAGATGTACAGTATTTGGACTATCATCTGAATCATTACCTATAGGAAAAAAAGCAGGACCAAAAAGATTTACTTTAAAAAATATTTCCAGACTAATTTAAAGATCCGATGAGTTTTGAACAATAAAATTTATAGTCATTGTTCATTAGAAAAAAATGGCACACGTCATTACCAGCACCAGTGGATCCACTAGAAGTATGAGAGTCGGATGTATTCTCAGTATGAGTATCAGTATGAGATCTGCTTGAAGCTACCTCAGCAGAAGCTTCACTTTTATTATTGTGATCACCAGAATGTTTGCTACCACCATTTTCACAAGGGGTAATACCACTATTATGACATTCATTAGAAACAGGTAAAGTAACAGGAGCTATGTCGTCACGAACACCACCATGATTACCTACAACACTAGCTTTTTCATCACCACCAATTTTATCACTGTTAGATCTACCATCGGGATTTTCAGAAGTGGTAACATCTAGAAAACCATCTTGCCTTCCGGCGATTCCATCAACAGTAGTTTGCTCAACTTGGAGATTATCATCTAAATTTTTAATACTAGATGCATTTCTTTCTGTACATTTTGGATCTAAATTAGTTCCTTGAGGAGTACAATTCACCTCAGAATCCCCTTGAGAATTAAGTTGGTCAGACGGATCATTTGATGTATCACCAAGACCTCTATCTGTGGAAGGAGCTGCTTGGGATAATGCTTGAAGCTGAGTGGCTCCTTCCGAGGGAGAATTATGTTTGTTATCTAATTGTTGAGGGGCCTCAGCATGGGTTCCAACATGACTATGAGGTGCTGTTGTTCCTGGTTTATCTTGTAAATTTGCTGATCTTGATTTTCCCCCATCGCCGTGTTCTTGACCTTGTTTTACGGATGCTGATCCTTCTAAACCTATTATTTTAGAGGTTTCCGCATCAGCTCTTGGTTGAGATTTACCTTCTTCTGTTTTTGGTTGTGGCGTACTCTGATTACAACCCGGAGTTCCTTTTCTACAAGGAACGTCTTTTGGATTTGTTAATGCAACAGTTCTCTTAGGAACTGCTGTAGGATTACGACAATTAGAAGAACCAGAACAATTTTTTATAAACTCACTTAAAGCACTATCTTTAAGTAAATTATGTCGTAATAAGTTATTGCTATAACAATAATCTAAATCTAAGTTTTTCTTAAAAATGTCTTGTTTTATTGCAACGCACTTTTTACAGAAAAGATGATTATAATTTTTAGTCAATTCAGCAATTTTAAGTTCAATTTCTCCTTTTATGTCAGAATATTTATTTAGGCAACTGCGTTGGTAGTGACCTCTTAAAATATCACTGGCACTATTACGTGGTCTAGTTCGTCCATACGTCATTTCTGATACTGTATTCTTTCCTTATTCTTCGTTTAAATAAATAATTTGGGAAAATAATTTAAGTATAAGTCTAGAAACATTTGCAACATGAGATTTAAAAATTTCGTATTATGAACTTTAGATTATTATAATTTGACATGTATTAATAATTATAATAATAAATGCAACGTATAAATATATTTTAAAATATGGGGAGTATATTTTGAAAATACATATATAGATTGGTTTAAATAATAAAAATTGCACATAAATAGATATTTATAAGAGTAACTGCAAAACAAATAATCACGATTATATATGTTTACAGCGCTTTGTTACATTTTTATTCGGCAAATAAATACACCATGCGTTGTGATATACACATATATGCGAGTTTGAAATTAAATAGTGATAAAATGTAAATGTATGTGTACAGTTTCTATGTATTATAAAAAAAAACAAATAAAATAACGACGGCTGAAATGTTTCATTTATGAGATAATAAAAAATGGAAAAAAAATTCTTCCTTAAATTATTATTTATACATATGTATATTTATTCTTCTACTTTAATATTAAGACACATATGCATTTATTATTATCTACATCTACCTTTACGAATCTTTCGTTTCTCAATTTTCATGCTGTAAATTTTTTGCAAAACTAGCGCAGTTCTATTATGTTTCCAAATAAAAATTCTATTGCTTATGAGTTTGTTCCACTGTTGTTAATATTCCCATTATTTTTGGAGTTTAACAGCATTGTATCTAAAGAAAACGAAGAAATGATTTATTAATAATGAGAAGTTTTGCTTTATAATTTCCAAAACAAATGGTATATAAAATGTTCATTTAATACTTAAGCAAACTTGCATATATAAGCCGCTTCAATGTTAACTATTCATGCCTTTCTTGTACATATATCCTCTACTTACTTTTCATCAAAAAACTTGGATGCTAATTATGTAGTTACATGTAAACATATATTACTTCTTCCTCTTCATGAACTTTGTTTAATGTATAATTAACATAAAACAATGTAAAATATTCGACACAAAAAAATAATATAATTAATAATAAAAAAACATATATTTACCTTTATAAAAATTGCTAACATACGTGCCAACAAACGCTGTTTTGCATTAATGCTAAAAATTAGCAAATATACACCAGAAGCATTTATCACATTGAATGATAAAACATATCATACGCAGAAATGATGTACATAAAAGGAGTTCATAAATTTCTTATTATTTATTACATTAATTAGTTAGCAATAACGTATTCAAATAAATAGTTTAATATAATTATTTTTCGTAGTGTAAATTTGAATGTATTGTTCTTTTTTTTGGATCCTATTTATGTTTCCACTTCATTATGCGTGCAGAAAATTATATATATATAAGTTACATAGATTTATGGTATATGTGAAATGTGTCATCGCAATATATTCCATAAAATAAGTAAAGATAATTATATTTATAATTCTTTAGTTTATTAAATTGGAAGCAATATAATATTTTTATTATTATTCTTTGTCGTTTTATGTTACATTATAAATTTGGTGTTATTTCGTAGTTTTTCTCTTAATGGTAAATAAATATTAATAATATTAAATTAGAGCATTTTGAACTATATATAGAAAATAAACATTTCATAATTCGAAATCAGTTAAGAATGTACTGTTTAGTATGAATATTATGTTAATTTGTGGTGAATCCTTTTGGATGATTTTATCATTGTACTTTACTTGTATGACTAATAACATTATTCCAATTTGCAACGAGTTTTATATTTAACATAATTATATGCTTATGGTAAAAATGTCTCAAAAATTGTTACATTATATTCACTGTGTGTTAGCTTCATATAGGAATCATAAATATGCATTAAATATTTAGACTTTATTTGGCTTCCACTTAATGTGTCGCGTTGTTCATAATTAGGTACCTTGAATCTTTTAGACATTCATTCTTAATTACAACAGTAAAAAGATTCCTTTTATAATTGTTGTTTTTAGAGTTTATTTAGGGAATTCTGTTTGTTTCCCCGAATGCTGAAACGAATTCCCCAATTTTATAGGCTTTAATTTGAAGAATTCCGTTATTATGAATAATATATTTATAGATCTACAGAGTTCACAGTGTTATGGTATTTCTAGACAATTACAAGAACTCGTAATTTTACACATAATGTGTTATAATAATGAGCATGAATTTAAAATACAATTATTTATTGTCTTATTCAAAAAAGGTAAGGAGATTATTCTAGCACATTGTACTGCAAATAAAATTCTAAGATTTTTACTAATTATCCTTATCATAAAATAAATATTACCAAAAAAGAATTACCAACTGTATTGTACTTTTTCACAGAATTCTTATTAAGGTAAAATTATTTCTTTGGAATACAGGGAAAAAAACATTTATTTATCGAGAAAAATGATGATGTAAAAATGTGTACTAATTGTGTAATATGCGAATTATATTTTAGAAATACATACAATCTGTAATTTATGTATAAAAGCACCTACTTACAATAATTATAATGAATTCACTGTGATGTTTTCGTTATTATAATACTGCCTCTAAAAGCACACTGATAAAGGATCACAAAAAGGTATAGCGTAAAGTCGCAATAATATCTGTGTGAAAGAATGAATATATAAATAAATACATACATTTAAGGAAAATATAAACATAAGAACGTTCTTATGTAATAAATTTTATTTTTATTTATATAAATAAATCATATGCCATATTTTATGTGATAAATACAATTCCCAAATTAAAATGATGTAAAACTTTAAAATGTTTGCGTACACTTAGGCACAACGCGAAAAATAGTATGTCTCTTCATATATGTATTAATGATCAGAATATTTTATTTCAAAATACTCAGTTCAAAGTATATTAATTTGTACATTCGTAAAATGCTAAATGTATTAAAAATAATGTATATATGTTGTTGTATTTATTTTATAAACATCAAATTTGTATATTCATTTACAATAGAACATTAAAAAAAATTTTCATTCCATATTATTTTATAATTTCTTTTTATTTCCTTTTTTTAACATTTGTATAAATATTTCCAAAAGAAAAATAAATGAAATATATGAAATGATCACACCGTATTAAATGATAAAATAATTATTTAGCTTGATTATTTTTTCTCTTAATATATGTTCTTACAGCTGACTCCTAATGTGTATGTATTATGTAGATTATGTTAATACGTTCTATAGTTTGCAGCAATATTTTTCTTATACGTAAAGAAATTTTTTTACCATTTTAACACGATCACATTTATACTTTTTTTATAAAAAAACAATGGTTCTAGATGCTATAAATGTTTTTGTTTATTTTCAATGTTGCTATTATAAAAAAAATATTGACACTATGTTATGAGCAAAATAAAAATTAAAAAGAATTTTTTTCGTAATATGTCTTTATATTAAAAGGAAGCCAATTAGGGGATGATGTCCCATTTTTTTATTGTATAATTTTAGAAATAACTTAAATAACGCAATTGCAGCTACAATAACTTTATAATAAATATATTTGTACTATAATTGAATAATATTCATTTGTTACATTATATTTAATCAAATTTTTATCTATAATTATTTTGATTTTATTTATAATTTCGTTAAAGATGGATAAAATATTTATGGCTTTTTATTACTACAGGAAATTTAATACGACCTAATGAAGTTTTAAATAAGTGTCGATAAAGGAACCATTTTCCTTACGCATTAACGAATGTATTTCTATCAACAATGATTGTAATTATCTACATATAATATATAAGAATTACGAATAAATTAATACTTCAATACATATATTAAAAATAACAACTTTTTTTTATCATTATGTTGATTATATAATAATTGTAGGAATTAATTATTTTTAAATTTACGATATTATGCTAGTATTGTTATCTGTAGTTATAGATTTGAAACGTTATATTTTTATTCTGCTTTGTGGACATTTAAATTGCTCGCCATTTTTATGAATAGAACCATAATATATTAATCGAATAAAATTATTAAATAAGAGTGCCTACAAGTAGGTACAGAATTATATTCTATGAACTGTAAAAGCGATTTGGTAAATATATGGATCGAATATCAAGTATATGGATATTTACATATTTTTACAATTTTAGTTAGAAAATATTTATAAATTCTCTATTTTAAAATATGTCAAAACCAAATAATCAGACACCAGAACAAAATTGGGTATATATAACATTAGATCATTGTTTATATTTCACTATTTATGCAAATTGTTTGTGTTGAAACAAAATGGAGACATTTGTTATTAGAACCATAATTCAAGCAATTGCTCAATACTTTTTTTATGATTATTTTTAGGAGGATATATGGAAGGATTTAGAACTTAATAAGATCTATGAAGATTTCTTTTCAAAAAGTGAAAATTATAAGCCTCATGATGAATGTAACATATTCAATGCTCAATATAATAAACATGAAGGCGCCAAAGACATTTGTAATAAGTTTGCGCATTTTTTGAAAAAAATATCTGAAAATACGGATGAACAGAAGCGTAAAAATTATTGCAATTATTTACCATATTGGTTATATGATGAAATAAAGGGAAAATATAAATCCAAGGATAATATTCGTAGTATACCTTTCGTTAGTGATCTTATTGGTGTAGGATACAAGGTTAACAGAAAAATTCTTAAAAACACATGTACTTTAGGATATGAAATTGGTGTTAGTTTGGAGGAAATGCAAAAAAGGAAGATATTTTTTGCCTATTTTAGAGAATATGAAAAAGTTAAGAGCATTATTAACAAAACGAAAAAAGAAGACTGCAGTAAGTATAATAAATATATTAAGTAGCA
>NW_001849949.1:0-1749 GCF_000002415.2 Plasmodium vivax
TTTTACTATTTTCACATGAACAGCGGCAATCAATAACTTTTTTTTTATTATTATATTTTAATAAAGCCAAGCAATGATGTGGTCCTTAAGGGTTTTATTTTTGAGTTTCATTTTTACAAATAGCATTATTGTGTACATACGCATTTCTATTTCGTTTTAGAATGCGTAAGCACGAATAAGCAGAAGTGTGAATAACACAATTATTTATTTTTTATTCTTTTAAAAAGAGGTTCACACTTATGTTACACACCTAATTATAAATAATGATTGCACAACCAATGGTAGGGGAGCTTAAGACTGCAAATCCTTTTGGTGTTTTTCTTAAAGCACATAAAAATTGGGGTGAAGAAACGTTAAAAAAAAAGTTTGAACACCCTCCAATAATATTTCTTCTATCTTTATATATTAAGTATGCGTAGAAGCATATATATATTTTACACATGTGTATAATGTAAAATAGCAATTCAAACTCATTCATTTTTATAAGTATTTAACCCTTTACGCATTTTAATAGTGATGTATATATTGTGTAAATTTTTGAACATATGTAGAACGATCTGTTAATATTAGATTTTGTCCTCATTACAATTTTTTTACACGCACAAAATAAATAGAGCTATTATAAGGAGTTCGCAATAAACATGTTGCGTTGCATAATCGCTTTTTCATTTTGTGAGAGTGCATGTGCAGTGACATTGTATTTGCTGTCTGTTTTTTTTTTTTTTGAACACTTCTAATATGAATAATAAAAGAGCATCAATATGAAAGAAAAAATTACAATAAATTGATTCCCTGAATAAGAAGGTCTATAGTGACCAATGACTTAAAAAATATTAACAAAGAATTTTTTAAAAGTAAATAAAAATTAAGGTACACATGAGAAAACAAATTATTAATAAATCAGTTGTATTTAGGAGTATAACATCGTTTATAATTTTAAATAGGTATAAATTAAAAAAGAACCCTTCGTCACACGTATACATATACCCTTATGCCACTTATTCATCATTAGTTTTGCTAAAATGCATTTATTTCTAGAAAGCACAAGTGTCCTAACAAGAAATAAAAGTTACCATATAATTATAAAATCGTTTGCATTACCCAGAGATAAAACTAAAAGAGAAGTTTAATTGTAAAGGTTACGAAAGGATGAAGCAACCACATTTCTACTTTTGCTTAACTAGAGCTTTGTCCGTTATAAACATTAGCATTTATGAACATGTCTTTTCATTTGTTCTTTTACTCTTATAAGTTGTACAATGTTGTAACTCAGAAACTCTCATGTTTTTTTTTCCCGAATTTTTTACCAAAAATAAATCCATAAAGCTTGATATATATGTATAAACGTGCTTAAAATATTTTACATGTAAGCAAAATAAAAATATATCAATTTGGAAGGAAGAAGGGACAAATTCAGGAAGGGGCTCAACTTACAATTACATAACTATATGGTAATAAAGTAAAGCTAGCTGTATATACGTAACGGATAACGAATTAGCGATTAATTATAGAAGGTACAATTTTCACGTAAAACTATACTTCCTTTTTTAAAGCACTTTTTATAGGCTTCTTTTGGCTTTATTACCAATTTTTATTTTCATTTTAGCCTTTTAATCGCATGGTCTGCAGGTTTTTTATAATATTTCATGAGAAGATAGTAGTGGTTATGTGGGAAAGCACTGAAAATTCATTTATAAAAAAGTACCCTAGTTGGGCAGTAAATTTCTTCTAATTTTATATTGATATGTA
>NW_001849948.1:0-101928 GCF_000002415.2 Plasmodium vivax
CCCTCTTTGAAAACATTTCATTGACAAATTTGGAAGAATTAGAGACGAAAAAATTATATCAAGAATTGTATAAGAAAAAACAGTTAATAGCCAAATTGTGGATGCTCATACTTCTATTGGTAGTAGAAGAATGCGAAATTGAGGATAACATTAATGACAAGGAATTATATTTGGATAGGTTCTTAGAAAGCTTGAAGTCAAAACGGAGTTCTGGTGAAAAAATATATAATGCTGAAAAGATATGCGAATCAAACGACATTTTCGAATCAAACAAAAATAACGAAACAGATAAGTACAAAAATGAAGAGTGGTTTAGCGAATTGAATGATGACTGCATAAACGACGATGATGGTACATATATATTAGCTAACAAAAATGAGCTAGATAAATCAGAACTAATGTTAGAGAAGGACACTTCACTATTTAATGAGGAAACAAATATGATCCCCATGTATAACGCACAATTGAAATCCACAGAGAATAACAGTGAAACAGATTTCTTAAATGTTTCGACAAATAATGAGCCTACATTGGAAGAGATACATAAACAAAACTTTAATTTAGTTTAGAAAAAAAGCACTCGAACAATTTGCCATATATTTTCTAAAATATAGAATTTAAGGAATGAACCACAAAGAGATATGAAGCAAACACGCATACTATAAAAACAAGTATATATTGATAATCTATTATGACAGAAAAAATGCACACGTGCAATTAGTAACACTTATTTGTTTTACGAAACGATTTTATATACTTCAAATCACTATTACGAGCAATATGCAAAGGCACTTCTAATTTCAATATTGTATAGAAACCCAATGTAACAACAAATATGCTGATAAATGGTTAATCCAGGAAAAACTTAAGAAAAAAAAAAGACAAAACGATACACATTAATATAAAAGGAGTGTAATGAAAAAAAAATTAAATATCTGGCAAAAAGGCTCCTAAAATATATTTTAAATAATAAATAAAACACCAGATAATATAATTTTTTAACACAAAAAGGGAAGGAAATACTTCTTAAATATATGCTTTGCACAGTGCATTTCATCTAATGATTTACGAAAATATATTATATAACTACAGCTTTGTAGTTTCATTGCATATAATTAGTTGTCGCACATTAAATCCATAATGCACAGCCTATTAAGTGTTAACTAAATACATAACAAATTAGCGTTTGCTATAATACTTTGTTTTAATTTAATCAATTAAAGGTAAAATTGATATTCTTGATAACATTAAGTGTGTAACTCATGTTTAAGATGCAATAAAATTAAAATGTTAAAAAATGTACACCTTTGTTTGTATATCTTGGTGGAACTTTAATTATTGTACCTTATTCATACTTCAAGGAAATATTGTTTTGTAATGTATTCCTAATATCATGCTTTAAGCAAACAACAGATTATTATTTTTTAGCATTTTATTAAGCGAAGCATTTTTTGTGTCTATTTATTTAATGACTTTTTATTTTTATCTACATGAAATAGAGTAATTTATGAAATTTCTAATAATAGATATGTGTGCTTCATATATTTATAATGCACATTATTTATAGATTTTTCTATTCCTTAAACTTAGTATGTCCAAATGGGACCTTTATAATTTAACAAGTCATTATTAATTTTAATTAAGCAGTTGTTTATTCGTTACACAAAAAAGCGTGTTAACAAATAAGATTGTCAATTATAAAACAAATAATTACACATTCTCATGTGCACATTTTTAACAACAAAAAAAAATAAAATAAAAGAATAATATTAAATAACACATACTATCTCTATCAAAATAATAATACATAATATTATGCTTTTTATACATCTACAAAATACATATTCATAAAAATCGAAACAAGTGCTTCTTTCATTTATGCATGCACATTCCATATATGTCAAATTACCTAAAAGGTGCCATAAATTGAAGCGCTTAATTCGTTTATTATTCGCAGCTCTAAGTATTTGCACAACGGATAAAAATCGTAATTCCCATAATTCACACTTACCGCAAAGTTATTTACTTATATCTCCTCATTTTATATATATTTATCAAGTGAAATTATATGCATATGAATTTATTCACTCGGTGCCATTATTCTTGCAAATTTGACATTACCCGCAAGCTTATCCCAAAGTATTCATCTAGGATAATAAGCTACATTAAAACTCATACTACTAGAATTCAAATCATCATATTCTGAATTATTGTCTAATGTTAAATAGCTTCGTGCTGATCGATCATCATAATCGCTATCCCTTCTTCTCCCTATCTTATTACGTACCCATTTACCCAAAGGAGTAGCCTAATAAGCAAATGAAACGAGAAACATATTTATGAAACCTTTTTTTATAGTTACACATTTAAAAGGCACATATATATAGCGATATAATAACATACATTGCCCATATTTGCAAATAAAAATTGTGTTTACATTATAGTAAAGGTAAAATACATAAATTACTCCCAATATTATGGCTCCCGTAAACATAGTACGCTCTGGGTTAGAGGTAAATATATTATAATTTTCTCCTTCCATAATAGGAGGGTTGTTCCCAGGTTCAACTAAGCTATATGTTTCACTTGGAATATCATGATATGATACTTCCAAAGACTGTGCACTTTCGGTTTCTTCTGGGGCGCTTACACAATTAGAAGGATCACCTATGGTTCCATTTGGACACATTACTTTTCCTTTAGGGATTTCCACTGTAACTTCCGGAGTTAATACTTTAGGAGCTCGTACAGATTCCACATGGGAAGGTGTAGGTGCCGCTTTGACTTGTGCAAGAGTTGCTTGGGGAGGTGGGGCATCCTCTTTGGCAGGTGCAGGAGCCGATTTAGCGGGCTGTGGTGGTGAATCAACACGTTTGGGGGGTAAATCAGCAGCTTTGGGTTCCACCTTTGCAGCTCCAGCAGCTTTAGAACTTGGTTCAGAATTTCCCAAAGGTTTTTCCTTCCCTTCGGGTGCAAGCGCACCTGCGGGTTTTTGTTCTTTTCCAGTTAAAGAGCCTGCTCTTTGTGATGGACTACTGAATACACTACCAAATATATTAAAAGGACTTGACCAAAAGGAAGGTGATCTTCTTGTTTGATCAGGCCCCTTATGACTTTCTTGTTTTCCTCC
Organism: Plasmodium vivax; assembly: GCF_000002415.2. Lineage (NCBI taxonomy): Eukaryota > Apicomplexa > Aconoidasida > Haemosporida > Plasmodiidae > Plasmodium > Plasmodium vivax. The sequence goes on from NW_001849948.1 coordinate 3,131, forward strand.
CTTTACAGTTACACCTGCACTTAAGGGTCGCTGACCTGGTTCTTGATTTCCCCTTGTTATTTCTTTAGAAATACCCTTTCCAGAATCCCCTTGTCCTTTTGAAGCATCCTTTCCAGGACCTGCTCCTGCTTTGGAATCAGCCTGTCTAGTATCTCCATCTACTTTTGGACCTTTTAACTCTGCGCCAGTACCCACATCTGCTTTTGGACCTTTTGATTCTGCGTCAGGACCCTGAACTACTTTTGGACCTTTTAATTTTGCGTCAGGACCCTCAGCTGCCTCTGAACCTTTTAATTTTCCTTCAGATCCAGCAACGGAACCAGTAGGTCCCCCTCGCCCTTGAGCATGTCCATTTACAACTGGTCCTTCCGGTTTATGAACTGGTGCTTGGGCTTTATGTTTTTGTAATATATCTAAGAGGTCCTTCGGCTTAAACGGATTAGTTGACAATACAAAATATTCATTACATTGTTTTGGATAAAAATTCCAAGGGCCTTCGCATTTTGTTTTATGTATTTCGAATATCTTACTAATATATGTAAGGTACTTAGAATACATGTCACTCTTAACATTAGCTGTGACTTCTTTTTTAATATTTTCATAATTCTTTATATAATCACGTAAATTTTTCTTTTCTAATTTTTCCTCCAAATCTTTTTTATCTTTAGAAGTAAAATCAAATTGACAAATTTTTTTAGGAAACACTTTATTAACGGCATTTTGTATATTCAAAAAATCACTAATAACTTCATCTAATTTTATTGTATCCTTAGATTTATAGAACTTCCAAATTTGATCATAAACCCAATTTTTGTAATTTAAGCAATCATCATCACCTTTTTTTATAGTTGATAAACCATTTGTATATCGTGCATTTTTTGTAATTTTGTCACAAAGATCAGGACTAATCGATTTCAAAGTAATGCTTAAAAAACTACATTCAGTCTTAATCTTACTAGGGTCCTTTACATTTTCATCCAATTTTTTGTATAAGGTTAAATCCTTTAAAATGTGAGTCTGTTAAATCAACAAAAACAGCATATATAGTTTAGAAAATTAAGTACATTTTTTAAATAAACTCAATTCGCACATCAATTTGGTGATTAATACAACGTGCAGGTAATATAATATCAAAATTATGTTTAAGTAAAAAGGAAAATCTACCCATTCTTCTTCAGTCAACGTTTCCATTCTCGTCTCATTTATGCTAATTATATCATATAAAAAAGATTCATTCAATATACACAACTGTATGCGTGATAAACATAGATAGTTTATTTATATATTACATATTCCTTCATACTAATATTAGACAAAGAAATATTATTCTTTGCAATATGCTTTAGATGAAGTATAGAATTACATTATGATAGTTCTATTAATATAGAAACAAAAGCATACTCTAATTTTGGAAAAAAAAAAACACTCAATGTAAAGAATTTAGTACATGAGACAATAAAGCTTTACGAAACGTTATCCTTTAAACAACTTAAAGTCCCCCAAATTGTAAAATTTGGACCTGCTTCTTTCCCTTTTCGCTTAAAATAAACGGTAAGTTTATTCCATAAATGCTTACTTAAAAAAGACTTATTTAATTTTTTAAAAATTTCCTCTATGAATAATATCTTTTTTCATAAAAACAATCAATATTTTAATACATAAATAGTAAAGGTCTTATCAAACTTGGAAACGATGAAATATGTTTTATTTCTTCTACAATGTACTGCTTTTTTAGGCATTAAAAATATAGCATGATTTTTTTAACGGCCTTCATCCAAGCGCAAAGCTATAAGTTAAACATAAATATGGTCATAATATTTGCAAAAATTACAACGATGAATAAGTGATATTTCATGTAAACCTTATTTTATTCATCATACAAAATTTATATTACTTAAAATGTAATCATTTTACAATTTTTTAACATCCTTCAAGTGATGAAGTCGCCTAATCAGTATCTCGCCCATTTTCCTAATTTTATGAAAAATAAAAAATTTATTATATGCATTCGGATAAATGCCCCATGCATGTAATATATAATTTTCTGGAAAGTAATTTATTTACTTTTATGTCGGTAAAAGGAATGGAGAACGAAGTTTATTTTTTACAGAAAAAATTCTACGTTTAAATACTTTGCTTTTAATTTGAGAAAAGTAAAAATAAACGGGATTTTTCCACATTAAGTACAATAAAATATTTATGTAAATGAGTCAATATGATGTATATATTGTACTTTTAGCATATTCCATTCAATTTTTATAAAATTTTTTTTCTACATTTCCTTAGCTCAACAGTAACTAGAAAATATGAAACTTATATTCATATTCACAATTCGCGTTTTTAATATTTCATTTATTTGGGGCTCATTTTATTAGAAATTTACATAAATGTTTAATTTTATTTTAAAGAAGTAGAAAATAATGAAGAATAATTATAATTATATATTTCATGCTTTTGCTAACACTTCGCATTATGAAATATAAATGGCCTTTTTACCTATGGCGCACGTCATAAAGCAGACGCACTTATCCTATTTGGCATAATATTCCTCATTTTAAGGATTAATTTAAATGTGTTGATACGAAACGTTGAATTATAAAAACCGAAAAGTCACTACTGCTAATGTTTATATGTGGTCTATTCCTTCTAATTTATAACCAGCACATTGATGGGAAAATGCTTTTATAGATGCCTTTGCTACGGAAAAACTTAAATAACCCATTTTTTACCAATATTATAGCGTACCTTATTGTACTTCATTTTGCTAACATAGTGCTCCTTAAAAATATCGGCATATGAATACTAAAAAGGAATCATTCATTAAACATGATTATTCTACGTTTCGCATTAATGTAATTTCGTGCATGAAAAGTACCTCATAATAAAAAAAGACATATTATATTAAAAACTCACTAAAGCTAGCTGTAGTGCATATTTTGGATATCATCAATAGTTTAAATAGTTTGTCATAATATGATACGCTTTAGTGATTCTTGTTTCATTTATACTGGATTAAAACATTTAGGGAATATGACCCAAAAGACCCCTGAACATACGAAATAATGCACAACTGTTTCTATATTTTCTGCAGAACTGCTCAAATGTATTAAGAATAATATTGTAATTATTGCTTTCACGAAATGGAAAGTGACTAAAACTGTTTATTTTATATTACTGAGTTCTCGAACTATTCTAAGACTTTGTCACAAATTAGTATTTGTAACAATTGATGGATTCACTTTGCCTACCACGTCGCTTTTACATTACCGTCTCTTTTCTATATCAATATGTGTTCCTTTTTTTATATTTGTACTTTTGATATAGAAAAGCAGAAAATATGTATTTCTCTTTTTATTAACATTGTACACTTTGAAAACTACATTTTGTTCACACTTATGCATACAATTTGTTCAAGTGTTATTTTGCAACAACTCCCAACATTTCGGTGATTAAATAATAGAATATACATTAAATAGCCGTTGCAGAAAAGGTGTGCTTGTCCTTTTATTTGAAAAAATAGTTTACTCATTTAACATTTTGTAACTTAATTACATCATGTTAGAAGTTACAAAATGGACACATGGTAAAAATAACATATCTATATGCTTAAATTGTGAAAAAAAAAAAAATTATTTAATTGTAATATTTAATATTACGTAACTTTTATAAAAAAGATGAATACTGTGCATAGTAAAAACGAGTATATTATGAAAAACAAAAAATAGACTCCTATGCACATCAAATCAGTAAGTAAATATCAATAATTAATACCACATTTTTTTAACACAAAAAAAAAATATATAATTTTAGAATAGTTTTATAAAGTCATATTTGTTCTATACAAAAGACAAACAATTTTATTTTATCTTATCATTTTGTATACGCATTTTAATAGGCACATGCCTATCTCTCTGTGCAAATATAGCAAATATGAACAGATTATATTTGAAACAAAAGGACATGAATCCATTTCACTATGTAACTAAAAAAATAAAACAATTTTTAATTTAATTTAAAATAAATGACAAACGCCAATATAAAATGTGCAATATTATATACAAATTAGCAAACATTTATATGAAACTTATGAAATAATGCATTATGCATAACCAACAGAAAAATAAAAAAGAAGTATAATCAAATTAGAAGCATAAAATAGCTCAATCATTCGATGATATCAAATCAATAGCTCTTCTGTGTGTTACCTAAATGCACGTGCATTTTATTTGTATAAAAGTACACCAAAAAAAAAAAAAAATAAAATTCAAGTAACCTTAATACCCAATACTAAATTGTACTAAGGCAGCATTTCAAATGCCCCTGAAGGTAGTATAATGCTTAGCTACACGTCCAAGACAAATGTACATATGCGTTTTTTATTCTATCTATATCATATGTTACCCTTATCAGCATGGAACTATGACGATTAAGTAGTGGGGGGCAAACATACCCGTTGTGTTTAATATTCCCCGGGATAATAAAAAGTTACAACAATTTATAGGGTATTTATCTTTACGATTTAAGTGTAGTTTTACTCGTCCTGGTACTCGCATAACGAATTTTAGGTTTATTTTGTTGCTTCGCATCGTATTGTACTTTTTTTACTAATATATAAAGGAGCGTTGTAAGGGCAGTAAGTAGTACCTATAATTTGTACAATTATGAGATTGACTGTCGCCATGATTGGTTCTAGCGAAGCATATGTATTCACAAGATTTGATGAGCGTATTATAAATATAATTATTGCACAGGTTTTCACAATGATCGGTGTAAGCAAAAGTACACAGTACTTTTTAAATAACATTTTTGGCATCTGTTTTCTGCTAATCATTGGATCATTCTTAATACCATTTATATAACTAAAATGATAATAAACTATTTTTTCGATAGGTTCTTCTAACATTTTAAAATATTTTAGAATAAAATTTCTAATTCTTTCAATCAGTTTAATTGTTTTGCATTTTACTTTACAGCCTTTTCCTAATCGTTTCTTTTCTGATTCGATTTCATTATCATTTAGATATTTCCTGGGCTTTCCATGCCTTTCATGCCTATCATGCCTATCATGCCTATCGTGCCTTTCATGCCTATCGTGCCTTTCATGCCTATCGTGCCTATCATGCCTATCATGCCTTTCATGCACATTTTGTCCGAATCCTACATTGGGGGCGGAATTTCCCACGACTTTCATTGCTAATAAACGTTTACATGTTAAATCCACTGCATTAGTAATCTTCAGCTTCTTATTTTCAGTAAATTTTCAGTGGTAATATAAAAAAAAAAAAAAAAAACGGAAGATTTCCTTATTACTAATAATCTCACATACAACAAAAATAATTTATTTATAAAAATATACATACAGAATAACAATGATAAGCCTATAAAGCATTTTTATATTATACCTCATCATCGTAACAAAGGCACAGACAAAATAAAAAGATGTATGCAAAAATTTTAACATAACCAATAAATTTACATTTCCCATTCATCTGGCACGTTTGTAACATTCCCATGACTTCAACATATTAAATACCACATACCGTTTCATAGTATCAATAATGAAAAGAGATCCTTTACATTTTTACTTTTATATCATCACTATTTTCTATATAATATGCATTACATGTATTTAACCAAATATATATATTGGCATAAATGCAGACATATATAAACCAAATAACTCCAATTAAAATGAATGCAAAGCAAAGTAGCGTTTAAAGCAAAACTTAGATTTATCCATAAAACATGCTAGCAACTAATTTAGACAAAAATTATATTTTCATGATGTTTCATTAAAGTTTTTCAAAAATATGTAATTAATTCAATTATTTAAGATTAACCTATTTAACAAAATTTGCCATTATTTTTTTTTTTTTAAAAACAAATTATAGTTTAAAATGAGAATATCTATATTACATAGAAAAGCTTTCTTTTTTTTTAAATGTTTATGCAACGTATAAGAAGTTTATTTATTTACAACGCTTTCATGATATGGTTAATATGTAACATACTTTTTAAAAAAGAACATTGAAGGGGTTGCAAATTTTGCCGTTTCTTAATACGTTCCGCGACTTATTTGACAATTTAAAAATTTTTTTATCAGACAAGAATGTATACATATATATAAGTATATATATATATGGATTTAGCACCCCAATTTATAAACAGTAAATATTCGCCTTTATGGTAACTTTTTTTTCTCAATAAAGCGTGATTTACATGCACGGTCAAAGCATATACTTAGAAATGTTCTAACAATTTTGGCACTAAATAGGTTTAATCGGCACAGTAAATTGTTCTGCTTCATGAAAATCATATTATGAACTTTCCACTTCAAAAACGGTTCAACATTCGCTAAAATTTTTCCGTACTCTTTAAATATTAAATTTATAGAAATTTTTTTTACAATTTTCATTTCAAATTTATGCATTTGTTTTATTTGTAAAAACGAATTAAACAGTATGAAACAATTTCGGGAAAAGGGGTTCTTTTTTTAAAGCATTTTTTTGTTATACTTAGTCATGTCATAGTTTCTTTACAGTTTTTACCTTTCCTTTTTATTACGTAATTAATTAAGACTAAATTGACTTGGTTATAGCGGCAAAGACCTATTTTCACCAGATTAGCAACAATTCAACGGAGTATTCGCTTAACCACGGTGAAAACAACGCGTATTGTTGTTTATTTATCAGTTGAGTCCCTACATATATAATTTATTTTTTTAAATCATTTTATGGCGATCCATTGCCAATGCGCGTAATATTCAATCCATCTATCTATCTGTAATGTTTTAAAAAGCTACACGAAATGAACTCTTATTAGTAACCGCGTTTCATAAAAACCTGTCATTACCACATATCAAGTTATTCATATTTAAAATAGTCCTAGTACTGAAAAGTACATTACGGAAATTTTGATAATTAATGCGTTTTATTATGAGGTATACACATTTGCAGCGTTTATAGACTAAAAAAAAATAATAACATAATGAGTGACAATATACAACGATGTAATGCATGGGAGCATACATTTTTACATAATTTTAAAACCAAACATTTTTTTAATTAATATTTTAAACGATCATTTTATGATTAAATAAAAAAAGTAACTTTTGCAGATAATGCTAATGCAAATTTATGAATAAAAAGAGAATTAATTAACTTCTTACACGCACATGCTAACGTTAAAATATATTTATATGTTAGCTGCACGGGTAAATGCACATTTTTGCTCTAAAAAAAGATGCATTGTCAACTTGAACAGTTGCACAAAACAGAAAAATAATGTACAAAAACATGAAATCAAAATGTTGCGTTATCTTGAAATATATTTTAACAAACAAAAGAAAGTAACATAACAAATAAAAAGTATTATTATGATTAATGACATTTTTTTTTTTCTCACTTCTTAAAAACTTCCATACATTTTCTTCATAAAAAATGTACCCCTTGGAAGAACATTCTTTTTTAGACATGTTTCACCCCTGCGAGTGAAAATAATCGCAGTAATTTAAATGAAAGTGTTTTTTTCAAAGAGAAAAATTAATTTTTATAAATCCATCTAGAACTTCTCTAAATTTTACCCCCCTATAAAAACTTATTCGAATTTTCATATAGTACTGGTATGCTCATTATGGCTAATAATACACAAGGAGGACATCCTGATTGGGTTAAAACGGCAAGGACACATCCGAATATTAAAGGTACAATATATAGCGCATATCTTAAGAATTTTTTCTTAAGCGACAAATTTACAGACAAATGTTGATCAAGGTTCGTATTTTCCAAATGTTTATTTATAGAACTAAAAAATTTAGAAACTTTTCTTTTACAAGGGTTATCTTGACTTTTGCATGATTCACACTTGCTGCAGGCGTTCTCCACAGATGTTTTATTGTCTTCCAAAATGGGAGGAACATCTTTTTTTAGTTCTTTGCTATTTGTTTTTTTTTGTTTTTTTTTTTCATTTTTAGGTAAATGTGTTCCTACCTTGGCAGATTTATCTTCTCCTTCATTATCCAATTTGGTGTTCTCACTGAAACGTGGTATATTTTTGTCCAATTCAGTAATAGTTCCATCATTTTTTTCTTCATTTTTTACCAACAACCGATTATTTCTTAAGCCTAATGCATTCCTTAGTTTATCCCTCTCGTTGATAGACCTATCAAATATAAGCTAGAAAAAAAAAGACATATTTTCATACAATTTTGAAAGATATTCATTTTTGTATGGTAAAACGTTAAATTTAGCAATAACACATACAGGAGCTAAAATAACTGTGTATTTGTAGATATATTATTTTATACCACGCTTCTGTAATAATGCCATATCAGTGTTAAAAGGACAAATAAAGCAATTTTAGCATGCTTGAGGAACTTAGCGCTTTTTCCCATGGCATAACTCTTTAATTTTATTACATACTTATTAAGATAAAAGGTGATAACATGTTGATTTTTTCAGATATAAAAATTGTGTACGTGAATTATTCCGCTTCTTTCCCACTATTTCACAATTGGTTTAATGTATAAATTTGGTATGTATACAGTAAACCGTTTATATTAAAAAGATGGGTGAAAAAAATTGAATTTTTTTTAAAAAATTTAGTACAGTTTTCGAAATCTGCTAACTACAAAAAAAACTATATTTAAAAGTAGTATAATGTACTTAATTTTTAAGCTTATAAAGCGTTTCCACTATTTTTACTTAAAATCAGTTCTATATATTGTAAGTTACTTAATAGCTTAGAAAAGGTAAGTGTAATATTAACTACTACTGTAAAATATTAACGGAAAATAATCATCCATTTTCATGATATTCCCTGTTAACGCATATTTCGACTACCGCGTAAGCATATAACGCCAAGTAGTAGTACAGTAACATTTTATTAATCATTAGTACATCAATGAACACAAAGAATCGGGAAAATTAATGGTTAAAAAAGCTCATTTGTATTTTTATGCATATTATGTAGGCCTTTATTCATTTTTTTGTTTTTTGTTTTTTGTTTTTGTTTTAATGAAAATGTTAATTTCATTTTTAAAAACGCGAGGGGCGCGAAAACAGTTTAGTATAAAACTATTGTAACCGTTAAACGTGCACAATGCATTTTCCATGGAAATTTAAGCATAATAATGATAATAATGATGATGATAATAATAATAGCAATGATAATAGCAATAATAATAATAATTTATTTTTTTTCTTGTTAAATGTTATTCTGTCGAAAACAATTTTGAACGAAATTCATATTTTTTCTTCTTTTACGTATGCATACTACGAATAACACATCTTTTAGTGAAAAGTTAAACAGATGGCAAAAATGAATAATTGGTATTACACGAAACGCGCCATTGGAGATGAAAACCTTATATTTTAAATAAATGTATTATAGACTACACCATTTTGACGAATAATCATAAATATGGTACCTATCGAATTGTGCTAATTTAATAACCTAAAAAAATGAATAACATTTTTTTGCAATTTTACGCGTTCAAGAAAAATTATTGTATTCAGAATTTCATTTTCATATTACAAAAACAGTTGTAAAACGATATTGGACATAATAATTTTTCAAAAAGTAATGTATGAATTGCACAAAAAACACATTACCACTTATATATACCACAGATTGTTCATTTAAGGATAAGCATAGGATTTATTTTCCTTGCCCATGATAAACAATTTTTAATTCAAGCAAATTTAGAAAATACATCCTACGTACTATGTGTGTAATGCGTTTATTGTTCTATTATTTTGGATTAAGAACATTTATGGACCGATAAATTAAGCTATGTTATTCACTTTGTTTACTAAAAGAAAACAGAGACAATTGATTATTGTTAAATACACATGTGTATTTTGCAATTTATAAGATTCATTATTAAAAATAGAAATTATAAATCATTTGACATAATTTTTTTATGTAAATCTTAACACGTTTTTTAATTTTACCTGTTCAAAATGGACGATTCTGATATGGACCCTCCTATTGAATCAGAATGCGTACGTTTACATATCATATCAGTATCATCCTTTGCATGAGTCAACCGAATTGTGAGACACTCTTCAATATAAATCCAAATAATATCCCATATTCTTAAATGTGTTCACTTTTTTTATATTATTCTTCTTCTTAATTTTCAGAAATCACTGGACAAAGATCTTCCTTCATCAAAATTTGATGAAGATTTTACTAGTTATGTAGATTTATATTCTTTAGAAGATGTTTCACTAGACAAAGAAGATAAAACTTATTTTTCTAAATGGTATACAAGTTTTTCAGAAAAATTTTCACATTATTATAAAGAAAAAGCGAAAGAAAAGAATGAAAATATTAGTCCAAAGCGTTGTAGGAATTTGAATTACCACATTAATTATTTAATATTCCAAATTTATCAAAAAGAACTTGATTATAAAAATGAAGAAGATCAAAAATTATTCAAATCTTCTATTGAAAGTTTAAAAAAAAATATAAAATCACTATTTGCTGTAAGTGAAAAAATCAACTGTGAACGAGACGAAAAAGATTATACATCGTCAATGAACATAGTGAAGAAATTAGATGATTACTGTGAAAACAGGGATCATTTACGTAGTGTAATAAAGGATAAAAAAGAAAAATGTCAAGACTTGATTGATTACGTAAATAAGAAATACGATTGCTTTTTTAACAATGATTCTTGCATCATTGATATAGATGCAGAAGAAAAGAAAACTTTTGCCATATCTGATGATTGTACACTTTATAATATTCCTAAAACGTTTTCATATTTCGAATGTAACAACTATGAATTGCCTTATAGGATACAGTCTATTCCACACTGTCCAAGCCAATATGCATCAATTTTTGATCAAATTGTGGCACCTTTAAAATACTATATAGAAGACGTTCCTTACTTGAACGAAATACTAAATTATCCCCAATATGCATGTTTAGCGGTATTTGGAATTGTTTTAATACCTCCTATTTTATGTAAAGTAAAACATAATATATTAAATATGTACCTGTTCAAATGTACATATAATTCTCCGTACAATTTGTCATTACGGAACTCCCATAATCGATAAATAATTTTTTTGTATAAAATTTTACTTCTATTTTACAATAGTTCAGTCCTCTTAGGCAGTTACGTTACCGAAAAAAACGAAAAAGTAGTAGAAGAAAAAATATAGACAGCGATGTAAACGATGTTTTGTTTAGTTATGCCGGGTATGAACCTCAACTAACGGAAAACGAAACTTATCATATAGCTTACCCAAATGTATAAAATGTGCTGATAAATGTGATAATAGATAATGAAGCAAAAAAGGGAATTCCTTCGAATAGACAACATAAAATTGCTCAATAAACCAAATTTCGTGCAGAAATTATTTCGACATAAAAATTTTAAAAAGCATATGGTCTGATTGTACAATTTGACGAAATGTGATACAAATTTTTTTATAATTTAATTTCATCACATAAGATGAAGTTATTAAATATGTATTCACCTAGAGCATTCCTTCAACCGAGTGAATCCAATACGTAAATATTGTTATAGTTACACTTGCTTATACTTGTAATACTTTTATTTTTTTAATTGTCATTTGTCTTTTTTGTAAATTTTTTCAAGTGTCCTTTGTAAAAATCTGGCTTTAATTATTATTCTATACTTTTTTTTTGTCTAATATTTATGTTTTTTTTACGTGCTATGGTATCCGTTTTGAAATATTCATTTCGACGGAATTACACCTAAGTTTGTAAACCGATTCTATGAAAAAACATTTTGAAATTATTTTAAATCTTGAAACGCTTAAGTCGCATAAACTACAGAAGCACGCCTTTTTGTTATTTTAACGTGCATTTTCATTTTAACCCATTATTATAGATATTCTCCCAATCAAAAGGTATCTAATGCATAGAAATGAGAGCACTGATCCGTTTTTTACGCCTGATAATTAGCGCCTTCAACTAGTAGCAACCTATAATCGTGTTATAACGTGTAGCATGCACATACAAAGGTGCACGTATAAACATATTCATATTTCTCAATTTAACAAGTTTAGTGAACAAAGAAGGATATAAATAATGCGGCCCGTTTTCTGAACTTAGCATAATTAGTCATAAGAGTAAATAGGAAGAGTATAATTTTTTAAAATTATTATTTGCGATATGATAAAATTCCCATTCCCAAGGTTCTACGCATTCAAGTAGCCTTCTTCATATGACATATACATTTTATGAAAAAAAAAGAAGGTATTAATTTCCTCATTCAGTAAAAAATGGGCTACGAATCTACTAAAATTGCAGTTCCGTGCGAAATAATAATGCCATCAATTGGTTGTAATCAAGATTTATGAAAGCGTATTTTTATAACATTAGCCATTATATCATAGAAGTGCTGCTACGCATTTTTGTAGAAGATTACCTCTTTATTCCTATATAACTACGTTTCTGCAATATAGATTATTACGGCAAGTGCACCATTTAAGGTGTCCTAAAATTAAGACATGCAAAATGCGGTGCTTTCCGAGGAACTACTAGGGGCATTCACTGACTGTACTTATATACATACATCTATACAGCTATACATCCATACATTTTTTTATAACTTAGGACAGCATAGGAACTTTCTTAGAACACTTTCACACCATCCCAAACGCTATATTTTTTTCTATGCTCTTAAAGTAGCACCAATGATAATGTCACAAAAATGTACCCTTGAACGCAGAAGCATCACGGTATGCATAAAGAAGCATTTAAATGTTACTTATAATGCATTTACTTATGAAACCCAATATTTAGCTCTTCACCACACTTCTACTATCATTGACAACAATTGAGCTTGTCTTAAAATGCATAGTTACATTTTAGACTTCACTATTTGAAATGTAAAACATTCACTATTTTTTTAAAAATATGATTATCAGCTATCCAGGTTTAGCCAAATTATGCGACGCACCATTGTTTGTAGAACAATGTTAACATTGCCGCAACAACTTGATCAAGTACGTAAAGGCACACAATATTACGATTTAAGCAAATAAACTGGAGAGGAAAAAAGAGGGAAAGACAAAACATTTATACCCTAAACACATCAACAAACAATAATCGTTGCAAAGCAAAAATAACGAGTTCTCAAAATAATCTTTCATTGTTGATTAAAACAGGGTGAGCATCCACATGTTACAGCTTTGTAACCGAGGTATACGTACGCATAAAATTTATAACGACGTAAACGTGGGAAATGTTTCAGAAGGAATTATTCGGCTCCGTATTTTTATTTTTATTAACAATAAAAAAGGATTTTAATTTATCAATACAGCTTCGTTCCTATTATATAACCCTTAAAATATTATTCTCATGCCTCATTGTATAATGTTAAAAATGTCAATTTTGTTATTACTTTACACAGTTTTAAACATATTCGCTTATAACTGCACAATTGTAAAAATAATGTTATAATTAAAGTATCATAATTGAAAAAATGGCAAAAAGGAAATTAAAATATATTTCGTTTATGCATAAATAATTTTTTTTTTATTTATTTTTATTAACATTTTTTAAAATATAAACAAATTAACCCCGCGCAATTTGATCAAAAAAAATTATTATTTGCCATAAGCAATGTAAACATAAAAAAACTCAAAAAAAATGCCAAGCTAACGGTATAAAAATTGCAAAAAAAAATCGAAAAAATATATTTTGATAAATACTATATTTTTTTAAACAGAAAAATTATTTTTATACCCCCAATTGAGCCTTGCGCTTGAAAGAACTCTATAAATTGTAAAATATGCTATGCCATTTTTGCATTATACAAATTAAAAGCGGGGCAGAAAAAGATATGGGTTGAATATATTATATACATATTTAATTTATGAACACTTCAGAATTTCCCCTTTACTTTAAATTGTCATCATTTATGATCAAAATGAATTGTTGGCTTTCTAATAAAAAGTGCTTTTTCGAATGTTTTTTATCCACTCATAATTATTTTGTTCTAAATTATAAAGAGCAAAAGTAAAACCTTGTAATTAGATAACCTAAATATTATTAAATTTAATTATATTCCTAAATGAACATGCAATATTGTATATGTATATGTATATGCTACATTAAAATTATTAAGTTGTGATGGGAAAAATAATATTTTTTCTACTACATGAAATTTAATTTCGAAAAATTTATTATGCTCCTTTTCCATTTAAAAATAAACGGATCTATTAGATAATTGCATCCTACCTATAATTTGCCTTTCCTTCTCAAATTTTTGCTTTTTTCCATAGATCAATATTTTTCAAATACATTAATAAAATATATCTATATTTTTAATTTATTTTTTCCCTTATAATTATTACCCAGATTGTAGCCATAGTGAATAAAAAAATATTTTTTTTTTGTCTAAATTTTAAGTTATATAATTGTTATTATTAGAACAATTTATTGCCAATAAGTTTTAATAATACATTTCATATGAAACCAATTTTTGAGAAGTAGACACAAATTTTAAGTACATATAAAAATTAACCTCTATGTTTTACATTATATTATAATTGCGAATAATCTTCATCGGAAGCTTATGACTGACCTTTACATGGAGAATTAAATTATATATTCCTTTTAATTATTTATTTAAAAACCTAACATAAATTGAGGTCCCCCTTTTCCATTCATTATAAATATATATGATAATAGAAATACCGGAAAATGGGTAGACCTTTTTAAGAGCATATTTTATATTTAGACAAAACCGAAACTAACATTATTTAAGGATATCATTTAGATTTATTTTTTTTAAAGAGCCTTCTTCTTATTCTGTATATTATAAATTAATAGATTTATTTAATCCCCTTTTTTGTCCCCCCCCTTAATTTTGCTTGTTTTTAGTATGTCTATTTCCGCTGTGTTATATTTTATGTAGCATTCTGAATGATATATAATATCTTTTATGTATAATGCAGTGCAGAAAATCTAATCAAATTATCACTGATTAAATTTGCCTAAAAATACATATTATATTTTTCGTAGTTTTAAAAATATAATAATGTGTTATCTTCCCTTATATGATATACAATTTCTGTTTTATTCTAAAAGTTTCGCGAAATAGAAAAAAAATATATATATAAATTACCAAGTATATTTTATAACAGAAATTTCGTATCTTAAAGATGAATTCTTCTAAGAGAAGCTTTGCAAGGTTCTTCCTTCCTGGGCAGTCCATTGCGTCGATGTTTTTCCTCGTGTATGTGATGCTACCGGTAAAAAATATAGAACATTTTTCTAAGCTAAACTACCTTTTTATTTTACGTTCATTTATTTGAACGAATTATTTATTTGGATAGAATGAGTTTTATTGGAGACAGTCATTTATTGCTTATAGTTCAATGAACGCAAAATAAAAATACCGTAACATCATTTCGAACTTCTTTTTCACCTTCACGTAGAACATATCGCTGCTTCCGAATACTCCCAATTCACAACTGCTTTCAAGCCATGCATATTATTCAAGGAATTTATCCCAGTTAATTCCAAATGAAGAAGGCGGCGCATATAAAAGTAAAACCAAAAAAAAGGCGCGTGGTGTTGAACAAGTGATCGCGAAAATGGATTTTGGAAAACCAAAAAAAAAGACCAAAAAAAGCAATAACAAAGAAGAAGTTTATGAAAATGAATTAAAAGAAGTACAAGAGAATATTGAAGAAGATGAAAAACAATTAACAGAAGAAGAAATTGAAGAATTGATGAATTCTTTAGAATTGCATCCACAGAAGAGCGATATTCGTAACGTATGGTGGCAAGTGTGTGGAAACGAAGAAAATAAATTTTATGATGTTATAAATCACTTTTTTACCTTATATGATGAAATAAAGCATAAGTACAAAGTGAAAAAAGATGACTTTAGAAAAAATATCTGGGCATATTTTGATGAAATGGCAAAAAAACAACTACCAGAAAAAGAAACCTCTTTTGAAAAACAGCTTAATGATCTCGTTAAGGAGAAACCCATAACGAAAGATGAATTT
Source organism: Plasmodium vivax (assembly GCF_000002415.2). NCBI lineage: Eukaryota > Apicomplexa > Aconoidasida > Haemosporida > Plasmodiidae > Plasmodium > Plasmodium vivax. The sequence goes on from NW_001849948.1 coordinate 19,138, forward strand.
AGGGTATTGACTGAAAAGTATAAAACTGCATGCACTGAATTAAGAGAAGAGCTATTCAGTATGTGCCAAGTTGAAATAGCTCAAGTGATGATGCAGTTACCGTGGTGGAAGGGTTATTAGTGCCCAACAAACAAATTTGTAATATTTCAGCATATATTTTCTCCTAAAAGCTGGGGGGAAAAATATGTGTATATGTATGTATTATATATATATATGTATATATACATTTCGCCAAACGGTGATAATTATTGCAATGTAGTAGCATTTATAGTTTAAATTCGAAATTGTTTTCTGCCATTTAACGGATACATTTTGCCTTTAATTTTGTTTTTTTTTGTTGTTGTTGTTGTTCTGCTTTATTTTCATAATTTATATCCAGCATAATGCCAATACAAAACGTTTAAAATGACCATTTTAACGCTTTTACCAATTTATGCCTTAAACAACAATTCTTTCATTAGTTTCTCATTTTAAAAATGAACTTTTGTTTTAATTTGAATTCTTTGTTTTTACTTCCATCCCGAGTTTATGATTCACCTATAACGTCTACTCTACAGCTATGGGGTGAAGAGAAAATAAATACAGAACAAAAAAAGGAAATTAATCTTTTTTACTAAAATTAGACTGTATTTATAATAAGCTAAATTTATAAGGAACAAACATAGGGGGTTATTTTAAAAAGAAAATACCCCTAGAAATACTTTGAAATAGTTGTGTTCCATTTTCCCCATTCGAAATGTGTTCATATAACGAGCATATTCCAATGTTGCACTTTATTCCGACTTCTACGAAATGTAGTAGTGGCACCAGCCCTACATTTTGAACACACATAACATAATAGCTGCGTTATATATCTGTCAAAAAGGATGTTTTGTTAAGTGCATTATTTTAGCAAAGGAACTAAATTTAGGAAAGATTACATGAGGAAGAATAAAAGAAATATGTGCCTTCGTTATATTGATACTTATTCTCCTTCTATATATCTACCCCTCTATATTTTAACAACAATATCGCGATATAAATTGTCCATATTTTGACGTATCCATTATTGCAATTACGACAAAACGCAGCTTACTATTTTTACAAAATTAACACACGAACTGGTTATTTTATTTAGGTTTGCTTACGTTTGAACGTCTTGAAAAGGAGAAAAAGATAGAAACATTTTAGGTATAAAATTCGAAGGAACATGCACAGATGCGTTAATGTAGAAAAATCATCGCACTTGTTTAAACTCCCTCGAAACCACAAAAAAGTAAAAGTTATTTTTCCTCTGTGCAGAAATTGCAAAAACTGAAATGAGAAATACACAAGTTCTTTTTCTATTGTGAAAGCTGAATAGGGAATTTCTTCTAAAGAAATAAAAACACATTTAATTTCTACGAAGCGCAATAAAATAGGTGTCAAGAAAATGTAAAAAAAAGACAAAATGCTGAGCGAATAAAGGAATGATTGGATAATAATTAAAAGAGAAAAAATAGGAATACTAACAAACGGTTATACGCTAGAAGCTAATGAGACATGAAAAGTGATAAAAAAAAAGTTTACGAAAAAATCCAATAATATAAGAATTAATGTTAAACAAAAAATAGGCCACTCTGTCCTGTAACGAAATTACTACTTGGTACAGCGTTAACGTAGTGTACAATTATGTACTAAACAATCGAATGGCGAAATTGACCCGCACAAAATGTTAGAGTTGTTCTATTAATTAATAAGCTCCATCGAGGAACTAAAATTGGAAAAGTTTAAAAATAACATTCCACATGACAATAAGCTAATAGGCACTCCAAGTAATGTGCAACAAAAATATTGGCTGTAGATATATTGCAAGATTATTCCATATAATAAGTCACGTTAACGTAAGTTTTATCACCATGAGGAGACGCTAACCTAGTGAACAACTTTTAGTGCGCCTCTTCTTATTATTGCTACCAAAAGTGTATGTAACGAAAATTACTTTCAATTTCTTCAAAACCAAGTAGACACAAAATTACAAACTTAAGAGAAACAGGAAGCGCACCTTGAAGACCTTACAACATTATTCGACCTTCACCCTTCTGTGTCGTTATAATCGATAAAACTAAGCGAAAGCAAAAATGATGAATTGTATTTCCAGGACATATTATGATAATACCCAAAAGTGATGCAGAAAGTAAGTCAAATTTATCACCACATAAAAAGATAATACACCAGTGGAATAAATCACCCATTAATATTGATACCACGTTCTAAATTAATAAAGTAATGAAAATTAGAAGGCTAGAAAGCTAGAAAATTAGAAACTAAGTGACAAAGTAAAAATCAGTTAAAATATATTATATATAACATAGACATCTTAATTACCGATTTTGTATAAGAATAAATTTGCCATGCGGAAATGTTCCGAGACAATTACAAGAGCCAATTAATTTTGAAGCCTAAGGCAACATTAAAATAGGGTCGTGTCATATCATTTGGAACATTATCCAGTGCTGCAGCTGTATTCGCGTGGTTAAAACGAATCATTTGTTTAAAAGAAGAATTATAATAAAATAAAGTCCAAGCAAAAGTATATTTGCTACATTAAACGCAAGAGTTGTCATAGCAGGATTAGAAGTTCTAAATTTATGGTAATAGAAAATGTCACATTTGAGTATAATTGAAAAGGATGATAAAGGTTGACATCCTAATTGTTTTCCCATTAATGGGGGCAATTTAAGCGTGACTTTAGAAAGGTACAATATAAATTGCGAATAATTCTAGAAGTAAAAATTTCTGCAAATCCGTTCAAAAATTGGAAAACAACATAATTCTGCATCATATGTAAAAGATACCTGGCAAATTAGCTAGCTATTTTGAGTGGCTCATAAATGCTTAACAGCTAGCATAGGTTAGGCAACTAACATAAACTTGATAACTAGCATAGGTTTGACAATTAGCATGTGTTTAATGATTTGCACAAGTTTGGTAATTTACGTAAGACTCATAACTAACATAAGATGAATGATAAATTTCATTAAAAAGGCAACAAATGAACAACAAACATTATTATGTCCACATAACAATGGGCAGACACATATTCAATACCAAATCCATTTAGTATTAAATGAAAACCAAAAAAAAAAAGAAAACTATACTGAAACTCAATATGCACTCAATATGGGGCTCATCATAAATTGTATAGTAACAGATCAATGGGAATACATTATGCACATGCAGCATATAGTTTCCACAAAGAAATAATGAAGCAGTGGTAGCTATGGTTACACATTATAGTAAAATAAAATATTAACCGAGATAGTGAGAATGCTGGTAGACATATACATATATTATGTACATATACATATGTATACATAGCGCTACAACTACATATATAACAAAAATAACCATAAACTTTGCTGATACGCAATTTTTGTTTTTATTTATAAACAAAGAACTCTGGTTATGTTTCATAAGGATGCATTTAAAAGTAACAAAAAAAAAAAAGGGGGGGGGAAAGGCAAAAAGGGAAAGGAAAAATTGGGGCAAAACACATACGAAAACATAAATACAAAATATATAAATACTCTAAGAATACACATTAAAAATAATGACATTTCAATGCATATTTATTATGTAAAATATTTGAGACAAAAATAAAAAGTACTCATGAGTATACTATTTTTTAAATATTAAGGTGATGTCAAATAGGGAAATTTAGCATTTAATTGGAGTCATAAATAAGAGCGCAAATCACAATGTTAGGTGATAAATGTAAAAAGATAATGGCGTAATCTTTTGGGAAGTATACATGCATATATATAAGTACCCATTCGTATAGCATTATTGAATGATTTATGTTTGATACGTCCCTTTTAAACACTTCTTGCAACTTGTTTTCATTGCAATCCGCTTATTTCTCCCTTACAGGTGCACTACTAACACTCTGAAGAAATACACATGAACAGGGATAGAAGAAAGGAATGTACATTTTATACTTGTTATGCATTCCATTTTCATATTCACCATTCACAGATTTTTCTCTGGTCACGGTTTTATATAGGCCACTGTAAAATGAATGATGTACGAAATAATGCCATTTGTTAAAATCGTTTTAGTTCACCACTTCCATAATTTTAGCACTCTTTTTACAAAGTTGAACCACCTTGATCCTCAATCCATACTGTCCACTGTTTGTCACTTATCCATTTGTTAATGAAGGTCAAAAACTTTTGACTATACAATGCGCGTTTATCCTTTTTCCATTTTAACCATTTATCCCATTTATTGTTTACATATAAATTTTCTTTCCCCTTTACCCAATTATTCCATTCTTCCTTTTCCTTATTTGTTCTTTCTTTCCATTTGGTCCATTTTTTCTTCTTTTTTATATGTAACACATTCGTAAATTTGCTTGATTTATAATGCTCAAAAGTCTCATCTTCCTTATGTTTCCAATCAACTGATAACCACTGAAGCATTCTTTCGTTTTTCCACTGGACCCATTCTTTAGAAATCCATCCATCCAAGAAGGTTTCTTTATCATTTAACCATTTTTTCAAATCTGCTTCCATGCCTTTTTTCCCCTCTGTTTTAATCCATTGCTCCCATTGGCTGTCGTCCCATGTTGATGAGTTCTTCATGGCTTCCGCTTTGTATTCATTTTCTTCGTTCTCTCTATAATGCAACCACCTATTCTGCATATTCATTAGCCACACTTCCAATTCTTTATCCCTTTTTTCTAGCCACCTGTTTTTTTTGTTTTCGACGCTTGTATTAAACAGTTTCCAATCCTCTTCAGTTTTAATTAGCCAATTATTCCATTCGTTCTTTTTCCATTCATCAGATTTATCATCTTCTATTTCATCATCCTTTGATTCCAAATCGCTTTTATAAATGGTATCTAATGAGTTTGCCCTTCTTATGTCTTTTGACTTGTCCTTTTCTTTTTTTGGTTCTTTTTTCCCGTCCTTCTTTAAGTCACTTTTCTTTGCCTCCTTCTTCGCATCGTCTTTTTTCGCATCGTCCTTCTTCGCTTCGTCTTTTTTGGCGTCTTCCTTTTTCACTTTCTTTGTGTCTAATTCCGTTTTATCGTTATTTGGAACCGTTTTCTGCTCATCCTTTTCACCCCATTTTGACAAACTACTTGTTGAACCATCTCGGACGTTTTCTTCATCTTCTTTTAATTTATGGCTATTCGTTTCCCTTTCATTCTTTTCTTGTACACCTTCTAGCGAATTAGAACTCGATTTTTTTTTGTCATTATGACCATCTGCACCTTTTTTCAAGCTATAACTTGTGCCTGCGCTGTCATTCTCTTGTCCTTCATTTTTTATTTGATAATTATTTGGTTCTTTCTTATCGACATGTTTTTCCCCTTCTTCTTTCTTACCAGTACTTGCTTCTGCTCCTTTTTCCACATGATTCGTACCATTCTTGACGTTCATACTAGATGCCGATTTATTGTCAGCATTTCCCTTTGCTTCTGTTAAATCTTTATCATCCTTTGTGTTATGATTCAATTTTTCGTCTTCCTCTTTTATGTCATAGATGTGCATTCCTCTTTTTTCTAGAAAATATGTTCCCCCTAGATTTACTACCGTATCGTTATTTTCTGGCATCAAGTTATATTTTTCACCCTCAGCTTTATTATCACTCTTTTCCTTTTTATTCAGATCCTTTCCCTCTACCGTAGAAATGTGATATGCCCCTTTGGCTTCATTGTTGACATCTCCATTTTTTTCTATATTATAATTTGTACTTATATTTGCAACATTTGGTTCACTTTCTTTAATTTTATTATCACCTTTTCCTTTTTCGCCTTCTTTTTCCTTATCGATATTTGTTGCTTCTTCCACAGAAATACTATCTCCACCAGTTTTTATTTCTTTCTCATTTGTACGCACTTCTGCAAGGGCACCTTCAAATGCACCTCCTTCATTTTTTAATTCAGTATTGCCTTTTTCATACGGTTTGTCTATGTATCCCTGACTATATTTTATGGCATTTAACGTGTTACTATATAATGTGTTATTTAATTTTTTGAATACAGACTAAAAAAAAAAAAAAGGAACGTAAAAGGCGTTTTAAAAAGTATATGCATAGGGAAGCATGTACATATTGGGACAGGCAAAATTATAATTAGACTCGCTTGCATAATAACACAAAAGTGTCCACATGTATCATTTTCTTCGCGTGGTTCTTTTCTTACCGGAAAAAAGTGCTTCAATATAATGTACAGGGAAAAAATTAAAAAGGCACTCTGCGCGCAGGACTTCACGAATGATATATTAACACAAAATAGGACGTCACTATTATCCACTTTTAACGTTGAAAATGAGGACTTTTTGTCAATTAGGCTATCTACACCATTACTTGACTCCATCTTGTTTGGTTATTTTATTTGTACGAAAAGAAAATCCGTTCGATAATTAAAATTTCCAATACTTGTCGGTCAAATACAGAATCATATTTTCATTCACCTTAATGTAACAGTTGACATTCTTTCCACATTTCTTTAGTTTCTCTTTGGAAAAGTAAATAAATTAAGCAATAAGAAGATATATTGCATGAGAATAAAGACAAACAATAAATGGAAAAAACTAAAATGTAATGAAAGAATGTATTTAAAATATATTAATTCTAATGATTATATAATTAAAATCATGTTAAAACTGTTATCATGTAAACCAAATATCAAATACATATGATAGATAGCAATATATCAAACGTTCTAATTTTCTTTTTTATTAATTCATTTTAGATGAATATAGAATTAAATTCATTCATATGTATTAATTTAGCATATTAAATATTAATTTGTAAAAACAAAACTACGTATAAACGATTTTTGGACATAACAATTTTATTATAAAAAGAAAAAACTGAAAAAAACTTATTTAGAAGTATTCAAATATTTGAAATTTTCATATATAAATGTAAAAGTAGGACGGGATGATATTATAATCAACCAATCAATCCAATCCCGTTGTCAATTTGCTGCTTTTTCATATCGTTTTTTGTTTGTTTAATTCGTTAAAAGTACATTTAATAAAATGAATGAAAACATTTTTTATTAAATCGTATATTTAAGATAAATACCTTTTCATGAAAACAATAATTTATGCTAAAATTATATGTGCTAATTTTATATTTTTTCTACTTTCATTGATAAATATTAATGAAGAAAAGAGATTAATTAAAAATGAAAGTTGAGAAAACTTTACCATTTTTGAAAAAATTATTATACATGAAAAATTGGAAGGGTAAAAATATGCATTACGTATATTTTGAAAAAATAAATTTCACGGAGAAAATAGGATTCTTTTTTTTCTTTCCATATCACTAATTTTTTTTTTAAATTATAAAATTTCTTAACAATTTTTTACTCCATTTTTTACAATATTTATCTGCGTACTTTGCTATTTATATATATTTCCTTTTTCCATTTTCTTTAACATAATGCTCGCGCAAATGAAGAGAAAAAAATTTTATATTTCCGCGTAACTTTAATTACTTATATATTGTCCGAATTTTATAAAAAAAATTATTTTCAATTTAATCTATCAAAATTGTATAATTTAAATGTACATTCTGTTTTTTTTTTTTTTTTTTTTTAACCTTTTTGATGAAATTGTTCCTTCTCCTTTTTCCAATGAATTCATCGCATTTTGAGGAAAGCTAAAAAAAAACAAAACTAATGGACACTATGCGTACGCTTTCGCTCTAAAACCTTCATTTCGCTATATATTAATAGTTGCATAATTCAGACTTTTGAGTTATGCTAAAATAGGTTTCTTAATTTGATATGTTTTCCCTGTTTTCATGTGAATATTCAAAATGGAAAATGTTGAAGATTCAGTTGAATTGCACTGCATTGCATTGTACTGCATTGCATTGCACTGAATTGAATTGAATTAATTTCTGAGAGTTAACCACTCTTAATAATAGTCATTAAACAGACTTTATGGGGGCAAAAATAAATGGTAATACTTATTATATACATGTATAACGCTAATGCAGCTATGTAATTTATATATACACGTATTTACATGTGGACAGATATAATGGCTGCAAAAAATAGTGCCCATGCCATTTTTATAATACGTTTTCCATTATCGACAATAAGACGAAAAAAAAATATATTAAATTAGTAAAAATAGCATATTATGTATCAGATTAAATACTAAAATTATTTAAAATATTACAAATTAACAAAAAATTTAGCAGCGCCATGATAATGAAAGTAAAAGTATTGCACAATATGTCTGATGTGTTAAACTATAAGGATATAATCCTTTGCACTATCCCACTGTCCAATAATTCAAAGCATTATGTAACGTATTTCTTTTTTAAGAGCAACTGTGAATGATACATTAATATGGTGCAAAATTTTAGAAAATTGTGAATATAATTGGAGCACTGGCTAAATCTAAAAAATGGTTTGCATGTCTTGTATGTGTACTGTACATATATATATATATATATATATATATATATGTATATCGCTACGTCTATATTCCCTCTCGAGATGCACGCAGAAACAGTCACGTAAGCCTAGTGAGCTACATTTTCGACGTAATCTTTTCCATGTACCATCCGGATAACCTATTTTTCCATTCTTCTGTTATAACACAGGGTGTAAATGGGATGGAATTCATGTTCCCTCCATATGATCCAATTTTCTTAATTGTTATATATTACATATCACATATCGCATATGAAAGGATGCACTTATGGTGTATAATTAATTTGATTGTCACTTTAGTGTCCACGCAAGCCACTGTTTTTTATCAACCCACTTGTCAATAAATAAATCTTTCCAGATTTTGAATAGCGTTTTTTTATTATTTTTCCACTCTGTCCATTTATTCCACACCTTACGTATGTACACACATTCTTTATTGTTAACCCAATCCGTCCACTCGGCTGACTCCCTACTGGTTCTCTCTTTCCATTTTAGCCATTTCGTTTTCTCTCCTAGATGCAAACATTTGCATGACATGTTTTTTTCCCAATTCGCCCAATAATAATCTTCTTCAGTTTTCCATTCACTCGTGACCCATGACATTATTTTTGAATTCTTCCACTGAATCCATTTTTTCAAAATCATTTCATTAAAAAGGGAATCCTTTTCATCAATCCAATTTTCCCATTCAATTTCCATAAGTTGACTCCCTTTTGTTCTAATCCAATCTTCCCACTGAGAATCATTCCATGTTGATGACCCTTCTAGACTATCAGATAAATGTGCCCTATTGTCAAAACCTTTTTCAGGAGTCGTCCATTTATTTCCCATTTCGTGTATCAGTTTTTCCCATTCCCCTTCTTTCTCTTCAATCCATTCCTTTTTTTCCTTATCCAAGGAAAAATAGAATTCATTGAAATCCTCCTCCAATCTTGTCTTCCAATTGTCCCAAGTGTACCTTTTCCATTCTTCTTCTTCTCCTGGCCCTTCTTCAACTAGTCCTACCAAACAAGCCGGCTTAGCCACAGCATCGTACTTATCTATAAGTGAAGGCTAAATTGAATTTAAAACGAATAACGCAGTTTTTATTTTAATTCAAATGAGTAAAACTAAATTAAAAGTAGGTATACGTATTTTCCTTTACAATTTGGGGTCTTACTAAGGAGCAAGTGTTCAAAAGAGCAGCTGTGGATGTCAGAAAAGCAAAAAATGTAGAAAAAACACTTGAGAGACCGCTCCCCTTAGCATGCGATGGTTTATCTTCCTTCATATTTTCTCTTAATATGGAAGTATTATCTTCCGACACATCGCTTTCGCTATATGTACTCGATTCCATATTCGCCCTTTGTACATTAAAAAGAGATATGCATATAAATATATATATAATGCTAACTTTTTCAATAGGAAACACAAATTATCGCAAATATTTACTCTAACTTTGGTGTAAAGTTATTTGCCAATTTCGCAAGCATCAAACGATTGTAATTTTCTTTTCTCGAAATTAAAGGTATTATAACAGCGGCCGTTACATTGCGCTATCCGAATGGAGAGCACAACTGTGAAATGTTAAAGTAATTACGAGCTAGCAAAAATCACCAAAAAGGAGTTGCATAGCAAATAATTAATCGATATTGTGCACCTTAAAGATGCGAAAAGATGTAGCGCTCTTTTACACAAAATTGCATTATTGAAGACATTAATGGAATATTTCTGCAATAAAACTGACGTTCATTTGTTAAAAGTATTAATTTTTACTCTTGTAAAAATATACTTTTTTTTTTTATGCAAAATTGTTTTTAGTAATTAATTCTTATTACTCAATTCATGGGTAATTCTTCCCTACATTATGTACACTGTTGTGCTTTTCTTTTGGCCATTCCGTACAGCTTAATTTTTTTTTTTTTTACCTCTTTGCTCATTTTTGTAAATTTATTCTAAATTTTAACTGCGCCCATCTATGCTTCCTACAATTATGACGTCGTTTTTCTCCATTGTAACAACGCATTTTTAATTCTATTTATTCGTCAGAATGGCATTCCTCATTTATTTAATTCAAAATTAAACAATGACATAATGTGATTAACGAACAGCTCAGGCATGCCGCAAAGATGCATTCACATTTGCATCGATTCTGTCTCGAAGTGGGTAACAGAGATAAGTGTCAAACAGGAGAGATCAAAGTTTGTGCTACTTAAAAAAATCAGTTACTTCAATTAATGTGCAATTTGATAGGGGAACAGCTACTTATGTATGCTATGTAAATATTTTAAATAAATGTACTCCGTAAAAATTGTTTTCTTCCCGCACACCTGTTCCGCTAAGAACAATGTTATGGTTCCTAAAAATTGAATCTGTTTTTCTAAATTGAACGTCAAAAAAAAAAATAATATATAGTTATTTTTATATTAACCGTGAAATGGTTCTTTTTTTTTTCGATAAATAAAATACAAAGAAGGGAAGGCAATTCCCTTTTCCACGCAGCACACGTAGATAACTAATCTGGAGGCAATAAATATATATAATTCAATGTGAGAATTAGCAACAATTCAAATGGACGTGTGCTTTTTCCGTTAATTAATACCTCAAAGATGTCAGTACATATGTTAAAATATGAAGCACGTATTTACCATACCAAAAAGGTAGTATTATTAAGAAAAAAAAGGAAAACATCCAAAAAAATTGGACAAGGACAAATCGTATGGAAGCGTAGAAAAAAAAAATTTCATCATATAAAGTCTCACATAATCAAATTGATTCAAATAGGGTAATGTGAAAAATATAAAAATGCCTAATGCAACGTAAGGGTGAAATGTAAAATTCATCCTTCTGTGAATAAACTACACTTTTGTTGTTATCTGACTTATAACCGGTAAAGGTACACCAATCACCTCTATTTGGACGCTATTCAATATGCAAATTTCGTATAGAAAATTACAATGGTATAAAAAAAAAAAAAGAAGTGAGAACAACATACAGTATATATAAGTAAGAAACGAATCTTATAAATAAAAAAAGGGTTGCATAGTGCAATGGTTAAACTATTCTTTCTTATCTTCACTTAGAAATAACCCATAATATTCATGAGAACATGTGTTCTACCGCATTTTATATTTAAGTAATAATATAATTTCATATAACATCTTTTTCATAACAAACCACATTATATAATAATTTATCCAAACTAAAGATTGCACCTGTTTGTCTGTGTTTACAAAGAAAATTTAAAAGGTGAAAAAAAAAAAAAAAAACATTTTTATAAAATGCATACAAACAACATTATAAAGACATATAAGCAGAGTTATTTGCAAATAATATCTAAGATATATGCCTTTACAATGAACAAACGATAGATAATTTATTTTATTTAAAATTAAATTTAGTATAAATAACAAAGGACACACGTGCGAAAACGCATTATTTGAAAAATGAAAAATAATATTTTAAGAAACAATGAATAGGAATTTATGTCAAGATGGGAGAAGTATATAAAAAAAAAAAAAACACATACTATATAGTAGTATAAAATTAGGTGCATATCGTTTAATAAAAATTTGCATAAATTTTATTCATAAAAATAAGAAAAAAAGTTTTATAATAAGCTTTCCTTCTGATGCATTTTGTTTTTCCCATTTGTATTTCTACATCGTAATTCATATTTTTTTGAGCTCCTTCAAATGGTAATGGCATTACCCCCTCTTGCTTTGTGTTCATTTTGTTCTATAGGTGTATATACAACAACGTATACGTTCTTCACACAGTTACTATTTCATTACTTAATTTAGCTAATAGCATTTATAGTGTGATACAACTGTTTCTCTCCTCAATCCATACATTCCACTGTTTATTGCTTGTCCATTTTTCAACAAAATATTCCATCCAATCAATAAACTTCTTGTTATTTTCCTTTTTCCATTGTACCCATTTATCCCATTCTACATCAATATATTTCTTTTGTTTTTCATCTAACCAATTTGACCATTCTTCTTCTTCGTTTTTAAGTCTATCTTGCCATTTTTTAAACATTTCCATCTTTATGACAAACATGGGTTCACTAGGTTTTCCATGATCTATCCAGTATGTCCAGAATTTATCTTCACGATATTTCCATGTGATTGATCCAAATTCTTTCCTTTTGAAATCACTCCAATTTTTCCAATCATTATTAATACCATCTTTAAAAAAGACATCATGTCCATTAACCCATTTATTCCAATCTCCTTTCATTGCTAATCTTCCTTTTTTACTTACCCAATTTATCCATTCTTTGTCATTCCATGTTAATGCATCTTTTGCATGATCAGCCAATAATTCTTTAAAGGTATATTCATCATAGTGTTCCCATTTTTTTTCCATATTTGCTTTCCATTGTTCCCAGAGTTCATCTTTTCCTTCTAGCCAGCTATTTTTTTCATTATCCAAATAAACCAAAAATTCCTTAAAATCTCCGTCTACTGATTTCAAAAATTCGGACCATTTTTTCTTTTTCCATTCGGATACGGAATATACTCCTTCTTCATTTAATTGCTTTAGACTGGTTGGAATACGTACATGGACGTTCTCACCCTGAGCATCCTGAAAACGGACATTTATAAAAAAAAAAAAATACATAAGTGGATATATGTATGCATATGTATACTTGTGTACATAGGTGCATCTTTCTCGCTCTAAACTAGGAAAAGCTGATGGTCATTATTATTGACAGTTTTAGTATGTTTAACATATAAGTATTTTTTTTTTTCTTTTTCTATCGTACAGCTGCGGAAACACCAGATGAAAGAAAACTGCAGGATAAAACATATAAGGAACCGGTTAAACCTAAAATCTTGTATAATCCTTTCATTTTGAGATAATATAAATTTGTGAACTTTTTATTTATTCAAAATTTGATAGTTTAGAATGATAGAAAAGTTTTCACGAAAAGAAAATATATTATTCTATATATTCCTATCAATACTTTGCCAGTTTGAGGACTTAAAATACATAAATAATGTCAATATAATGAAGTATGCGAAACAATATAGGAAATTTAATTAAGAATGTTTTGTAGAAAATTTTGGGATAATTATCAATAAATAAAAAAGCAATAATTTTTTTAAATTGTTCTTTATTTATAATTTTTTTTATTCAAAAAGATACAAAATTATTATTTGCAATATTAATATAGAGACGCATTTTTTCGGTAATTTCCAATGGAATAAAATTGGAAAAAAAATCGGGGAAAAAAAAAATTACGAAAAAAAAAGATATTTATTATCTATATTGTCCAACAAGCAATAACAGAATATTACTGTAAAAAAAGTTAAAATAGGGATAATAAAGAGTCGTACAGAATGAAAAAGAAAGCAAGTTTTTTTTTCCAATTTAATAGACTTCCTTTTTTTGGTTTTTCATATCATGATTATTTAATAATAAAATTTTGTTCAAATTATATTTATGTAATAATGTATTTTTCTTTGATTTATTATTTTTATTAAATTTATAAAAGAGTTTATTTTGTTTTATTCCTTGTGTCCATATCATTTTTGGAAAAAATCATTCGAAAAAGGAAATAAAAAGCAATGAGTGGGAAATAGAAGAGACGGAAACAATTTTTTAATACGCTAATTTATGCATTACTATAATTTACTTTAGAGTATAAAAATAATATGTATATATTTTCTCTTTTTTAACAATTTTTCATTAATTTTAATAATACATTTTTCCATATAAAAAAAATAGTATTTGAATCATTGTCGGGATATATATTTTATAATACCAAGGGTTATAATTTACGCTAGTGGTGGCATAAAATTATTCAAAATGTATGTAAACTATTTTATATTTTACATCAATTCGCATATCATCAAGGGTAAAATTGAAAAATATGAAGTCGAATATTTATATAGAATTATATGCTTCCAATGGAAAATTCCTGTTACAGAATTACAAAGACACCCGGTGGGGGGCATGTATTTATATCTACAAAATGTTAAGGTAGTATATTTCTATAAAAGGTAACAAAATCGTATTTATAAGGTGCCTTTTTTTTTTATTTCCTTTCTCTTGTTTATTTTGTTTTTTTCCTTAATTATAACTTTTTCCAAATCAAAGCATTTGTCTTCTTCTTCCTTTTTTTTTTACTCTTTTTAATTAATTAATGAACAGTCTTATAAGACATAATAATATATATAATTGGCCCCCTTTAATGGTTGCATTGTTGATTTCCCCATATAATAATTTTTCTTTTTGCAAAGATTGTGATTTTTCTTTAGTTAAAGGCAGATTTGTACATGGATAATTTTTTTTATATTAAGCTACATTTTACGTGCCTTTCTTTGCAAACTAATTTCTTGATATTATGAAAAAAATAATAGAGTATTTGGACAAATCTGCGGAAAAGTAAAACCCCATAACCTTTTTTGTTTGGCATCTCCGTTATTAAGCCATATAACAGAAAATGATGCTATAAAAAGGTTTATTCTCATTTTATTATCCTAACAAATATATTTTCCTTTTCTTCTTCTTTTCCTTTTGCATTGCATTGCATTGCATCATTTTGCCACATATAATCATAATTTAAAAAAGACGAAAATGTTTTTTGTGACTTATGAACAAAGTTATACAAAGAATAAAATTAGAGCAATTATCATTTAATTCATTTAGAGCACTGCTAACATTACGGAATTTTTACTACAATATTTAATAATTATTGGTCTTTTCCTGTTATTAAAAAAATAGCATGTGCTAAATATGTTTATATGTGATGTTTTCAAAACATCCACTGGTTCACGTTTCGAGTAATATATCAAAAAGAGGAAAATTTTCAGATTGAGAGAAAAATTTACGTTATTAAAATGGAAGTGTATATCCTTTTTATTATATGTAAAAATATAATGACTTTTTGCTGAAAATGAATATATGAAATAGTTCAGTTATTACTGAGCAAATTGCGTTATAATCCTACTTGAAACATTTAACGTATTGCATGAGTTATTGCTTTACGAACGATTATATTTAAAAAAAATTTACGTTTATTTATAATATAATTATATTTTTTTCAGTTGTATAACGTAAGTAAAAACACACAGTTGAAATTGCTCAAATGCAAATATAATTACATGTTTAATTTCAAAAAGGGTATTTATATGTGTATTATTGTGCTGTTCAAAATAGTGGGTGTACACTGAATAGTATAAGAGGCATTACACGTTAATCAGGTTGTTTTCCTATGTGTATATATGTGTGCATATTAATGTAAAAAAGGGCTAACAAAAAATAAGTTACAATAATGGAAGAAGTGTACATACTAAAGAAGTTCTTTTATGTGTTTATACTTAAAAAGAAAAGTATTTTGTGCTGGAGGCCGTTGAAGCTATAGTGTGGTAGAATATTTGATTTTATAAAGAGAAGTGTACATTTTACAAACGAACTAGCATATAATCAATCCTGTATGTGATGGCATAAAGAACACTTTACGGGCCAAACGAGCATAATGAAAAAAAAAAAAAAAGAACACTATATTAGTTGGCACGTTTATTTTTCTGAACTGCACACAGAAAAGTAGAATATATAATGAAGTTATATATGTCTCATAAGAAGTGTTATACTGTTTGCATATCACACCTACCTTTCCGCTTTTTTCCGCAAAACGATATTTGCCCTTTAGCAACGTTTTACCTTTTTGGAATTAAAAAGTGTATAAAAGACAAACCCTTCGTGGCTCTCATTAAAATTTGCTACGTAGCTAATTTAATAAAGCGTTTAAACGAAACAAAATAAATACAATCACACATATGTGTACATATATAGGTGAAATCAAAATGGAACATGCAGCACGCTAGTGCTATGCGCAAAAGTAATAATTCACCAGAAATTATGCAGAATTTCGCATTCCCCCCACCTTTTCGTGTAGTGGAACTCAAACGAAAAAGGTAAAAAATAATTTTATATGAACGATTTTAAAGCATCGTCAGATCGTACAAAGAAAAAAAAAAAAGTAATAAATGACTAAAAGTGATTAACATTTTTTTACTTCTGACATGCAATAATTTAAATAATATTTATATTTTTAATAAAAATTACCTTTAAGAAAAATATAAAAAAAATATCTGCATAATAATTAATGTAATAGTCGCAAAATGAGCAGAATAGATGCTGTAAAGTGCAGTATAAAATACTTTCAGATAGCACAAATAAAATATTTAATAAGTATATAAAGAGGGACTACGGTTTCTTTTTAGCAATATTGAAAATGAAGGAATCGCACTCTCATTTTTTGATGTAAAAATCGAATCACATAAGGGAAAGCTTCCCCAAGGGGTCAGCTGTTAAAATATAACCAAAGAATACCATTTAAAGGGGTAATAAAAAAAAAACTTAGATAAAAAAAATATATGTTTATATTTAAAAAGAAGTAATATAAATGTTATGCTAACTTATTTTTATATTACGAAAAAAATATAAGAAATTACTTGTTGCATATTTTTATAACTCGAAAAGGAATAAATCTCTGATCCTTTATTATACTTGCTGAAAAAAATGCCAAGCCAATTTGCTTAGCTCACTAATGAATCGTGCAATTATAGGTAGTACTACTAGTAGCAGTAGTATTATGTATATATATCACTAACTCTGCATCTTATGCGTCTTATTCTAGCTAATTTAGAAAATTTCTGAAAATAAAACTTCAATTACAACAGTGCTTCCCATTCTTTATAAGTAATTAGTCAAATAAAACTATACGGAAATATTTACCACAAAGGATACACCTATTATACTATCCATACAAAAAAATTAAAAATGATATGTTTCTAAAACCTAAATTCTGTGCAATATTTTTAGGTAATCCCTGAAATTTACAAATGCGTATGCTAAAATGTTATGAAAATATTGGAGCATATCTTACATAAAGTGCAGCGAGGAAACAAACTTATTATAAAATAACAGTAATGCTATTTTCACCTAAATATATGTATATGCACATACATGTTGCATATAATTAAGGACAAACGGTTTAAACATAACCATGGGGGTGTCACTTTTAGCAATAAAACAGAAAAGTCATCCATACGTAATTTATGTGAAACCAGGTTATGCCAAAGAATGCACATGTAAAACATGCATTATTAAGTGAAACCTTTTCAGCCTTATTTGTCCGTTCTGTTTACCATATTGAATAGGAACATCTTTCCAATTAATATAGCACTACATATTCAAGTCACATGTACGTTTCGTTTTTAGTTCTTTCCGTTTTTAACTGTTCCTTTTAGTAAATTGTCTCCAATTGGGCTTATTCACTCTGAAAAAGAAAAACGTGCTATATAAATGTGTCTACATATAACATTAAATTTTATTCAATAAGTTTTTGCTTCATTTGTATGGGATGATAAATGATTACTCCTCCGGCTTCGTGCATTTCCCCCCTATGTTATGCTTAACAATTGCGACAAGTAGTAATTGTTATGAAATAATGCTACACAGGTATTGTTACATGTATACCATCATAGGTAAAATATTAGAGGAAAAAAATTGCAGGACGTGTTAGAAGAAAAAAAAAAAGAACTTCACACAAAGCTCAACTGAGAGTCATTTTGTATCAAATACATATTAAATAAAATAAAACAATGGACATGTTGCAAATTGGTTAAAAATTTATTACTAGAAACGCTTTAATATAACCATGTAGCAATTATGCCGCATTCTGAGGTTCAATTTTTTTAAAAAGCATTTCCCCAATATTTTCTATAATTTTCTTCTTTACGCTTTTCATTAATTCAAAATGCAGCACAATTAGAAATTTAATATAGTCTATTTTTTTACTAAACCGGTGTTACTTCCTAGATGATGCATCAACTAGCACTCCCGTTAAATGATTTTACAAAGGTGGCGGAAAAAAGCATCCACGGGGTGGAATCATAAAGTAGTCGGAACACCAAAAAAAGGGAAAATATTGGCTACGAAAAGTTCATAAAGCTTTAGCTATCCTAGTAATTCTTTTGTATGTTCATTAATAAATGAATGAGCAAAAAACGAAAGAAAAAAAAATAAGCAACATCCTTTTTTTGAATACATGTGTGTACATACATCTCGTAAGTGATAATCACACTGTGTAGATAGATATACTTGTCCTTTTGCGTAAATTTTATATTTATCTGTATAAAAAAACAGGTAATAAAGTAAAAATGGTGTCACTAAATACCCCTATTGATAATATATGGCTTTACGAATGTACCAAATAATTGGTTCTTTATATTTTTTCTTCCTACTTCTTATATTATTGCTAAATATTCATCAAGATTGATGCAATTCGATTATAGAAAAGGTCATAATTGTACGAATATGCACCTCTTCAATACATTTTATTAAAGCAACATTCCATTCATCATATGTATAACATAAAACATTCATCCCGTCATATGTCGTAAATTTGACGTCTGACATAATGTAGACTATTTCTTTTATGTAAAAAATCGAATTCACACTAAGAATTAGTCATCAAAACGTCAATTATAATCAATT
This sequence comes from Plasmodium vivax, assembly GCF_000002415.2. NCBI lineage: Eukaryota > Apicomplexa > Aconoidasida > Haemosporida > Plasmodiidae > Plasmodium > Plasmodium vivax. The sequence goes on from NW_001849948.1 coordinate 38,063, forward strand.
TAGTGAAAGGAATTACAAATAAATAGTAAACCCGGCATATAAAGTATGCGTAATTATAACCAAAGACATTTTTTAAAAAAACAAATAACGAAAATATTGGTTTAGCATAACGTCAGAAAGGGTCTAATACGTTACGAAAGAATGAATAATGGACTACAATTTAGTATGAATAGCTCAAATCTTAGTATAACACATTATAGGAAAACAAATTTGAGAAACAATGGACAACACAAAACTTCAATTATTTAAGAGTAAACAAATGTAGTTCAACTAATGCCTAAATGGATGCTACCTGAACTCGGTCCTTTTCATTGATGCAGAAAAGGTGATCATATAATGTATGTGTGTAAAATATTAACGCTAAAATTCGCTGCTCATTTACGAAATGTATTAGCTGATTCTAAATAAATAGCTATTCAACTTAGACCAAAAATGTAAAATGTATTTATTTTTCCAATAAGGAAAATGCTAAAATGTCAGATAAAAAGCCACTTAGCAGAGAAAGTAAAACAACACCCTATTTTAAATTCTCAAAATAACGAACCCAATTGTTCTAAATATTGCTTCATAAAGAACAAAAAACTTACAACATAATACGTCAAAATGGACACATATGATATACCCTGCTAGTAGACAAAATTCATATCCGATAACATATAAAAGGGAATATTTATTCGCACACATTTTATAGCATATATAGCCTAACTGGACTTGTGTATGTTATTTTTCGCCAGTGCAATACAAATATATGTTTTCCTTGAACATTTCAAATATTCAGTCTAAAGCTAAGGAAATAAAAAGTATATGCAACACATATACACATTATAGATAATAAAACCACTGGACATCAAATCAGTTGAACCTATCATATGCTATCCCCATTGTACCGGGAATATAAAAACTGGTGACACCGAAATTTTTCATGCCTCTTTTATGCATAGTAGCACAAATAATAATATAGTTAATGAAACGAATATATTTTTTAAAGTACACTTTTGTTAGATTTATTTTCTAATAAAGGCAATACTTGTTTTATATATAGTTCTCAAATATGTTTATGGTTTAAAAAAAAAAAAAGTGAATTAATTTTCATAAAACCCATGCTATATATAATGTATTATAATAACATACGAACATAATCTATGTAAAAAAAAAAAAAAAAATCTAGGGAATAAGCTTTATAATGAAGAAACACTGAACAAAATTTCAATTTAATATATGTTGATTATATATAAATCAAGGACAAACGTATAAATTTTTTTTAATATGTTGTTTTTACCAATTGAAAAAAAAATATATATATACATACATATAAACATACATATATATATACATATCAAAATATGGTATGTAAAGCACATTCTAAATTGATATTATAAGGTATATGCGATGCAAAAGTTATAATTTTAAATGCAAATTTTTATAAATTGTGTTTGTTCCGATTATATCGAGTAATCCATTTTTTCATTTTACGTGAGCATTATTTATTATATTTCAGTTTTTTTCCCTTCTTGCACATACAAATAATTTTTCGCATTATACTAGAGTTTTCCTTGTTCTTCATGTTTTGGGCTTTTTCAATATATACCCAACTGTTTATCTACAAACTAAACAGAATGAACCAATAAAAGATTTCTGTAAAAAAAAAAGTAAAATCTTCAATCTTCTTTCTGTTTGATTAGCATCCAAATTATAGATATTTCGCAATTTCTCTTTTTCCAATTGTATAATTTAAATAAAGTGTACTTCGACTATTGACAATAATTCCAAAGAGAAGACATTTTGTTAAGACAAAAATAAAATATCTTCTCATTAATGAGGATACAAATTTCAAATAATTATTTTATTTTTTTCTTTATAAATTTTTCTTCTTACATTTATTTTTCTAATTCTTTACACCATGAATTCCATTGTTTGTTGGAAGTCCATTTTTTGGTGAAATCTCCTTCCCATTTTTTAAATGAGCTGTTTGCTTTCTTTTCCCAGTTTTTGCAGTGTTTCTTTGTTTTCTTTAAACATTTCTTTTCCATTTTGTCGGTACATTTGATCCATTCTTTAGTTTTTCCAGCTGCCTCTTTTTTTTTCCATTCTTCATCATCAAGTTGTTCCTTAACAGTTGTTTTCCATTTGTTCCATTCAGTATTGGTCCAGTCTTGTAACTTGTACTTATTGTAGTCTAGCCATTTTTGGAATTGTTTATTCATGTGGTGCTTTCCTTCACTTTTGACCCATTTATTCCATTGGCTCTCATTCCAGTTTTGAGTGGATTTCAAGAAATCGGATCTGCATTCTCTATCGATATTTCCTGTATAATTCATCCATCTCTTTTCCAAGTATTTACAGAATTTTTGAAGTTCATCTTCTTTCTCTTTGGTCCATTCGTGTCTTTGAGTATGCATGGTACCTTTGTATCCTGAAAAATCTTTCTTAGCTTGCTTCATCCATTGGTTCCAGTCCTTTATTTTTGGTCCTTGAGGAGCTTTTGTTTGCAATGGCAAAGGTGCTTTGGCAGGTGGTGGTACAGTTTCATTTACCAAATCAACGAAAGCAGCAGGAGTTTCTTCTCCAGAGGTTGATGGTTTTTCATCAGGTGTAGCTGCAGGTGCATCATCATCATCCTCCTTAACGTATAAAAGTTCATTTTCTACTTCACCACTTAATCCTTCAGCGCTAGCTGCTGCTGCTGCACCTTCTCCTCCTGCTGCTCCTCCTTCTGCATCATCACCTAATAAGCCTTCTAAATCTCCTCCCAAGTCATCATCCAAATTATCACCACCTTCGGTTACTTCAGCTTCCTAAAAGCATGATTAAAAAAAAAAAAATATATATTATTAGTGCGTTACAAGTTCAAAAAGCAATAAACGCAAATATGTGTTGAACAAAATTTACGCGATCAGTCCGTTCACGAAATTTCATTCAGTACATATTTACGCATATGTATATATATATATACATATGTACATATATATGTAAATTTTTATATATAATTCTTTTTTTATCGTACTGCAGCAGAAGCATAGAAGTTTATATTAAAACTTGGGGATAAAATATATAAGGATCCAGATAAAAATAAAACGGCAGGTAACAATCTCATTTTGAAGAAAATTATAAAGTTAAAAGGTTATTTATATATTTATATTGTTATAATTTAGCGGAAAGAAAACCCTCAGAAGCAATTCAAATATATAATATTTTTTTCTTCCTTTATGCGTTTTTCCGGTATTTTCTAAGTAATAGTTTTTAATAAAAATGAAAAAAATCAATCTTTTTGAACAAAAATAATATAAATTTTGTAAATTCTAATTATAATTAAAAATTAAACAATATTAGTTTTATAAAATATTTCGCATATTTTATAGCTTTTTAAGAAATTATTTAAATAATTTTTTAGAATTAGCTTTTACAAAATATAATATTACGTAAAAATTAAAAAAAAAAAATTAATTCAAAATTAATTTTTAAATTTTAATTTTTTTAATGTGACATGCAGTAAATAAAAAAAAAAAAAAAAAAAAAAGATAACAAAAAATAAAAGAGGATAATAATTAACTAAATATTATGTAGATTGTACGCAAAATTACAACATTATTTCCTATAATAAAATTTTTTAACGGATACTTATTAAAATTTATGCAATATAAATAAATTAATGTAAATTTTTTATGTAAATTATTTTTTTCTAATCTCTCATATATTTTACGTTTCATCAACGCATCTTTTTAGCCTTAAAAAATAGAAAAATTGCATTCTAGAAAATAGAAATAAATTTTTACGTAAAGCAGTGTTTTAAAAATATATTTTATTTGTACGTAAAATTCAGTTAGAAAATCCAATAAAATATGCAATCGTCCCCTTGTTAAATGACTTTTTTTAATCTGTATATACTATTATGTTATTTGCAATATATATATATACATATACAGGTAAAATATATTATTTTATATGCTATCGCAATTAATTTCTTTTTACGGCCTTTTAAATTACTGTTGGCTACTATATGTAAATATGTTAGTTCACTATGTAAAAAAATAGCCTTTTCATATGTACAAAAGTCAAATGAAAAATATAGCAATTTTGCACGGCAAATATAGCGTTTAATGTTTATTTAAAATAGAAAAAATGAGTGATGGGACGATGATTAGTTGTTGTTAATGTAAATATGTAAAAAGCTAGCAAAGGGATAAGTATAATAACGTTTCACAGTTTTATGATATATTTTTTTCTGTATACTCTTTTTTCACCATCTCTATTGTTTTTTTATATAAATAATGAAATATCATTAGAAAAAAATTTTCAGCGATGTGAATCTTTTGATCTAATGTTTTTTTCATTTCCAAAATTGTTATGGTTGTTTGAATGACCATATTTTATTAATAAATACATTTTCATGTATCTTCCATGGTTTCTTCGAAAAAAATTGAATTTTCCACATTCAAACGGAAGAATTTGTAAAAGGGTGGAAATAGAATTAAAACGAAATTGCAGGAGCAAAATAAAAATTCAAAACTGCATGAAAAATGAAAAAAAATGGAGAACAAATTTGCTTGAAATATAAATATAAAAAAAGGAGAAAAAAAAGAATTTTTCACAATCAAAAATTAATACAAGATAATTTCTTTCATCTGAATTAATTGCCCTTTTTATATGATTTATTTTAAAAAAAATAATTCAAAATGTTTATGATTTTTGATCAATTTTCTCCTTATTGTTTTTTAGTTGATTTATTTTTCTATTTGTATTGTTTTATCACTATTTGTCAATTATGATTTACCCCAATCAAAATTATGAATTTTCCTGGAAAATGGAAAAAAACGTTTATCCATCTAATTGTATATACAATTTTATTAACATATTTTTAGTTAAATGCTAACATAAAATATGAAAGGATAACGGAATCATTTTTTGAAATTTTTTTTTTTATCAGTTGAATTATGCAAAGGAATTTTTTAAAATTAAAAATTTCCATTCGCTTGCATAAAAATATGTTTTTGCGTAAAACTATGTAAAAAAATGAAAATTGAAAAAATTAAAAATTACACAAAATTTAACTAAAGTTGAAAAAAAAATTTGTGTGAAATGGGAAAATTAACAAAAAGTTCTTCATAAAACATTTACACTTTTTTTCTAAAAACTGTAAAGCGGTAGCGTTTTTAAAGTATGATCAAATTATAATGTGCAACGTTTGTTATGTTTATTATATCGTTGTGTCGACAAAACCAAAAATGTGTTGTTCCATTTTTATGAACATTTTAATAAAATAATAAAACCACAGTCTAATTTTACAAATGGTGTACACATTTTCATTTTGCATATACTACGCATTCGCATAACTTGTAGCAGTGATTATTTCTAATGTGTAAAAATTGTGTTTCTTCATAATACTCTTCATAGTATTATCCATAAGTATGTTTTTCAAAAATTAGTAAAGGTAAATGAAAAAATGCAGCATTCAAATCTGTGCATAGCTCTTATTAGATTAAAATTTTCACCCTAAAAGCACGTATGTACTACTGGCATATATGTTTAAAACGAAACTAGAAGTATTACTAAAGAATGATTATGACGAATATACACACAAATTTTACCATTTCTTAAGTTGAAATTAATCAACCTAGAAAAAATGGTAATGAATAAAATACCTAGGTTAGATAACGCTTTTAGGGTGTCTTTAAATTTCCTTATAAGGAAAAACGAAAATAAAAAAAAGGCTGAAATTATTACATGGACTCACGCCCCTTCTTAAGTCATTCCGGTTAGCTTAGTATGATAAAATTGTATTCTTTTTTTTCCTTAATATAACTTTATCGTTGAAAATGTAACAACTCTTTCGTATAACTAATGTAGAAAAGCACGTAAAAGGAGTTGTACCAATTATTTATTTCTTTTAAAAAACGGATAATAACATTCTTTTTTTTTTTTTTTCTTTGGTATACTTTTCTACTTCTTTCTATTTACTCTTAAAAAGACATTTAGTAAGAAAGCGAATTTTACATTTTGCCTTTCGCAAAATAAGACTCTCATATGAATAATGTAACGTTTAACATGTTCCAGTAAAAATATGTTTTCCTGATTTCGCATTACCCAAAATACTTACACCATTCCTTTTCCTATCTTAGATTCTAAAAGTACGTTTAATATTACCATACTATAAGGCTAAAATGTAAAAAAAGCATGTAACGAAATTAGGTAAAAAGTAATAACGCCCTTAGTATAGCAGAATCACATAACAAATGATCACAAACAGAGTTTTGCACCTCTGATAGTCAATCACATACTTGTTATATTAAAAAAAAGGAGTTGAAATAGAGATCGATTCATAGACTCCTTCTAATTTAACATAATCCTCAATTTTTCAGATATACCATTTCAGACAGAAAAAGGAAAAAATGAAGCATACGCACAATTTACAGTAAATTCCTATTTTGGAATAGAAAAAAAGTATAAGATAAATCACTAAAACTGCATAATTGTTGCTATAAGAAAAGGCAGAAAACAAAATGTAACTTTAATAAAACTATAAGGTGGATACACAACTAACTGATAGTTCTGTTTATCTAAATATAAAGCCTTGTGTATAATATATGTGTTAAAATAAAAAAGTGATATATATATAGTGTGCTTCTAAATTGATAAGCTGAGAACGAATTTTTAAATTCATTTTAAAAAAAAAAAAGAAGAAGTAATAAGACGTTCGATTAAATACTAACGACGAGTATATATAACAGTGAATAACCTATTCTATAATTTCTAGTCACTATGGCCACCAAATCGTTGTACAGTTAAGTTCGTATAAAATAAAAACTTTTGAAATACCCCAAAAGTGGAGATCCTACCCTAGTATCCAAGTGTTTATTTTACCTAAAAAAAAGCACTGCTACTAACACACAGTTTATCATAGGCTAATAAGAATGCACTGTTGTTTTACAATACGGGATACGCATACACATAAATGTGTATGTATATGTATGGCTGTATGTATGCGTCTTTTTCAAACAGTTCTGATGTGCCGTAAAAAACCTAAAGAAAATATGACCATGAATGCAACCATAATTTTATGTTGGATGAGATGCCTATATTTCTACATAGTAAAAATATAAAACCTGAATTACCGTAATGTGTTATCGTACCATTACATGTACACATATATTCAGGGTCATATTATTTAATAAAACCTAGTTCTATTTTGCCAGATTCAACTTTGTTTGTTTTCCTTATATACGCAGTGTCTTTGTTAAAACTCATAAATAAGTTTAATGCTAAAAAGAAAATAACTTTCGTAAAAATTATGAAAACACGAATACAATTTATATAAATGAAGAAGAACAATTTATAATGAACAAACAATAACCCTTATTTCGCTTGAATATATATATGTTACATATAAATTATGTTCAATAAATAAGGGTTTCTTAAAAAAAAAAAGAATGTTTACAAAAAATACTACAGTAGTTTTATAAAAAAATTATATAATCATATAAAAAATATATATAATAAAGAAAACATAAGATAATAATAAAATTCACATAAAACATCTCAAAAAGACTAAAACCGTAGATCTTATCCTTTTTTAAGATGTAGTTTAAATTTATTCACACTCTACATATAAATTATATATTCATGAATTATGTAGGGGGGTCATTTTACCATTTCATTATACTTTTTTTATTTAAAACAAATATAAAATAGTAACATAGTGCTCTCAATAATATCATGAAAATGTGTCCTCTATTAAAAATGTTTATACATTTTTGATATAGTTTCTGTAGTGCCAGATAAGTTGAGAAAAAATAGATGAAAATAATATAATTCCTTCATTAGTCCTTTCTTAAGACATAACATTTTTGTAAGCCTTCTTTATTTTTTTTTTTATTTTTACTTTCTAACTTTTTTGACCCATTGATTCCATTGCTTACTTTCTATCCATTTTTCAAGCACTTCTGGAGACCATTCATCAAATCTAAATAATAAATCACCACTATAATTACTCCACATATTATCCAAATTATTCGTGTAACGTGTATTCATCTTATCTGTCAGTTCTTCCCACTCTGATAAACCACCAGATGATGCTTTTGTTTTCCACGCTTCTTCTTCCAACTCTTTCCTTCTATGATCTTTCCATAACGAAAAATATTTACTTGTTAAACCATCGAAATCCTTTTTTTTTGTAGAAATCCACGCTTGAGCTTCCGTTTTCAACTGTTCCTTTAATTCCTTCTTTACCCAACTTTCCCATTGAGGGTCGCCCCATCCAGATGATTCTGCCAAGCATTCACATAAGAACACTGTAGTCGTATTATCTGAACAAGATGTCCATTTTGATTCCAAACTTTGAAGATACAATTCGAACGAATCTCTTACACTACAAAGCCAGTCGTATAAATTACCTTTGGCAAAACACTTTAAATTTTCATAGTCTTTCTTAGTGCCCTTAAGCCACGCATCCCAACTGGATGCTTTTTGTCTCATTGGCAATTTAAATGAAGGTTCATTTAGATCTTGTGAAGGGGTTTTATTTTCTCCATCCTTAACCTTATCATTGATGTTTTTTGGTGGTTTATTTAACCCGTTTTTAGCATCCTTCGTCTCGGTTTTATTACTATCATCCTTAAGTTTGTCATTAACTGGTTTGGGAGGTTTAGATGGTAATGGGCTTTTTGTCTGTTGCAAAGAAGGTTTCTTCACACCACCTTTAAGGTTCTGAGCAGGTTTTGGCAAAGCTTGCTAAATAGAGAATATCATTAAAAGTGTATATATATAGATTAAAATATACTACGTTATATGAGAAATAAATTAATATAATAAATTGTGAACGTTGTACTATTAATGACATATATATGTATACGCGTTTATGTTCTTAACATACCGTGCTGGAGGCGAACTGCACTAAAAAATTAGAGCATAAAATACAAAGAGATCCAGATATATATATAACCGCTGATGATATTTTCATTTTTTATATTAATGTGTCTATCTTTCGATTATTATTATTTTGTGTTAGCTATATTGGGGTATAACAATATTTTAGTAGACTAAAATATGTACGCCTATGAGTATTACTATTTTATGTATGAATTTAAAATAGGTAAAAAAAATGTATATACATATATAAATATATATTTATCTTGTTAAATGAAAAATTGTCTTTATTGTATATCTACTATCCTAATCAGTAATAGAATAACTTCAAATATTTTATACTTATTTGTTATATACTTCTCAGAAAATTAATGATTTTTTAATTTGTGCTATTTATTCATGAAAATATGATGAAAATTTTATTTAAAATATTTTAATTCTATTATAATGGAATATAAAAGTTACAAAATAAAAAATGGAATTTTAAAAAATTAACTATGTAAAAATTGATATTTAAAATATTAAAAATATTTAAAATATTAAAAACAACAATGCTCCTCTCCTCTCTATAAAAATATTAATTCTGCTAAGTTTTCAATGCACTACATCGAGCTTTTCTACATAAATCTATTATTAATTTGGCTTTTATTATATGGTTACTTTTCTAAAACATGCATTTAACATGTTTATCTATGCTCACGGTATTTGATATTATAAACAGAAAAGTAAAAACGAACGCTATACGCACAACGCTACATGTATATATATAGTTTTAAGAATATTAGTTACTCATACAACTAATTTAGGAAGTTATATAAGAGAGAGGATTGTTCTTTACATTTTAATAACTAATAATATAATCGGTGAGTTTTGCATATTTGCATTTTTGAGCGTATTATCAGTATTACATATTTATAGTTATAAAATAAGTTAGCTTTATTCTTACTTGGTTTTAGTTATACGTAATAATATAATCACCTTCTGAAGCTCCATTTGAAGCATTAATTTATATATAGTGTTAGGAGTCGACTAAAGAACGCCTCGAATGCAAAAATTTAGGTATTTTTTAAATTAATTAGAAAAGTTATATATATTGTCAACCATAAGCATAATTAAATATTTCACTAGCATTAATTATTGAAAATAATTTTTTTTTATTTAAATTACATTTTTCGTACATTAAAAATGTTGCCTGCTTGTTTTTATAGAACTTTTTTATATACTTTTTTTTTTCAAAATTATATCTATTAATAAAATAACAACTATCTAACGGTAGCAAAAATTTTGTATACAGAGTATCTATGATTCAAGTTACAAAAATATTATGTTAAAAATTTTAAATATGCGATAAATGACTATTTCAAATTATTTCATGTGATACAATTATTAACAACACTGCGATATACCAATATAGTTATTTTTGGGTAACCTCTCGTTGCATTATGATAAATTATATGTTTTCATTTTTTACGTTGAATAATCGGATTTATCTGTTTTACAATACATCACATAGATAGCACACACCGAAAGAAGAGAAAATATGGTTATGTTCTGAATAGTTATATGTTCCTTATGCATTATTATATATTCTACTAAGAAATAAATAATTAAAAATAAGTAAATACAATTATGACTGTCATAATATTAAACTCCATTTGAAAGAAAAAATATTGAAAAAAATATAGAAAAAAATAAATCATTATTTTTGCTATTAATGTACCTTTTTGCTGCTATAAATTTACTTATTCGAATTATTATGAAACATTTATTTTTAGGAGCGCACTGTCCTTAAATTAGAAACAGTGACATAAATATCATATAATGAACTACCATTTTAGAAACATATATAATCACTAATCTATGTTGTTTTTTGCTGCTTTTACTAAAATGTTTAATTCTTATTAATATCTATACCATATATAACGAATTATAATAAATAATAATACCGTTAAGATGCTAAACTAATTAACTACTGTATTATGTACAACACAAAAAGGGGTTATTCCGTGTTTTACTTTTGTTATGAATTATTTATTGCTATAAAATTTAGACAAAAATAATTGAATGCTTCTTATATGCCAATAAATGTATTGTATTATATAAAACATATCGAAATAGGGATATGTTCTGTTTTAACATTTATTTAAAATAATTACTGATTTTTAATAATACCGTATAAAGAAAACAAATAAATGTATAAATTATGTAAATCGTACATTGTAAAAATATATGCTAGTATTAAAAACAAATAAGAAATGTACATAAATGTATATCTCACCCCGTTTATTAAACTATAAAAGCAGTAAAAAGTATATAATTATTGTAAATATATATGGTAAGGAAATTGTCATCCGATAGCAAAAAGGCAATACAAAATATATGCTGTGATCTTTTCATAAATAATCAAACATATTAGTTTGTTTAAATATAATATAATATTACCACTGTTATTATTACATATTTGTTTCTGCAAAAAGGGATAATAAAAAAAATATGGATAAATTATAAACATAGAAACGAAAACAATGACTTATCTTACGTTATAGAACAAATATAATGTACATTTTTATTACACACATAAATATAGTTATAAATAATGCGAATATTTACATAATTATCTAAAAATTAGTACATATAAGTAAGATTGTACAAAATTTTCAAATTAGCTAAAGTGTGGAAGCAGCTATTCACATGTATTTTAACATGGACTAAAAAAACTTTATTATATTCGGACATTGTAGAAAAAATGTTCTTAGAACAATTCAAATGCTGAATGACAAAATAAAGAAAAAGTTACTATGGTTGGAGAAGCTAGTGAAAGTCAAGCGATTTTGCTATGCTCCCATACTGCATGCATACTAGAAAAAACAAACATTAACCCCTACGTGAATGGTAAAATTTGGTATCATTTTATACTTAAAATAAAAAAAAAATACTCTTTAATTCAAATAATTTTTCTTATAAAGTATTCATTTATATATATTTCTAAAAAAGTCAGTACTTTTAGTCTAGTTTTTAAATAACTCTAAGGTTGAAAATGTAAATGTGAAATCCGTTTTCATAAACTACACATATCGATATAAGAGCATCATATATAAAATGGAAAGGTAATATATAGTATTATATAAGAATGATGAATTAAATGTAACACGCTATATTAATTTTCACTTGAAATAATTAATCATAGATGAAAGAATAAATGCTTCTTAATAGAAAAAAATATATATCATTTGCTAAAAAAATATTCTATAGTGACATAAAAATAGGATATTCTAAATAAAAGATGATTAATAAAGTAAACATGGAAAAAAAAAATGTATATTTTAAGTAAAAAATTTCCATTCATATATAATGATTAGTGTCTTATACCTATAAATATTACGAATGCAGTTTGTTCACTCTCTTGAATATAAATCACTCCTATTGGGTAGTTTTTAACCTTGTTTCGTTTTTGTCATTCCATAGATAGGTATATAAGTTATGAAACATAAGCATAAGAGTAACATAGTACGTGTAAATAAATTTTAAACTTTTATATCGCTTATTATGATGTTTTTTTTTTTTTTTAAACTTTTGTTGATTTTTTTGAAATAAGGCATATGTTGTCACATATTAAGGAATGAACAGCCCAAGTAAAATAATTTTTTCATTAGTCACCTTCTTTTAGGAAATAATACTTTGGTATTAGCTTTACATCCTATATTTATTTCTTACCACTATTCATCCATGTATCTATTTGCTTATTTTCTATCCATTTGTTGAATACTTCTTCTATCCATTCTTTAAATCGAAAGTATACATCACGATGAAAACCGCCCCAAAGAGATTTGATTTTTTTGTTATAACGAGTCTCTAACTCATTTCTCAACTTGTCCCATTCTTTTGTTCTTCCAGATGAATTCATTTTATACCATGCAGCTCCCATTAATCCTTTCGCTATTTTTTTTTCCCAAGCATCCCAGTATGTAGGTGACATACCTTCGTAGATTTTCTTTTTACCTTCAAGCCATTCATCTACTTGTTCACGCATTAAATCCTTTAAATTTTTTCTCATCCATTGAGCTTTTTTCTCGTCATTTTTTAGACTTGATGTTTTCAGATTATCAAACACATCTTTATTTTTCGGGTCATTTGGAAATTTTGCCCACTTTTCTTCCAGCTTATTCAGTAATTCATTGTATTCATCATTTATTTTACGAAACCAGTCGTATAAACAAGTACGGTACTGACATTTTAAATTTTCATATTCATCTTTAGTGTCCTTCAACCACATTTCCATGTTAGATTCTTTTGGTACTTCCTTTGTTTTAGGTGTAAGTTTTGGAGTACTTTGCAAAGGAGTCTTTTTCGCTTCATCCTTAGACTTGTCAGTAACTTGCATTGGTGGCTTGCTTAACGTATTCTTAGCATTCTTCGTTTCAGTTTTATTACTACCATCCTTAAGTTTGTCATTAACTGGTTTGGGAGGATTAATTGGTACCGAACCTTTCCGCTGTTGCAAGGGAGCATTTTTTACGCCACCTTTAAGATTCTTCTGATCAGGTTTGGGTACAGCTTGCTAAAAGGTGAATAATATTACAAAAAAAAATATATATATATATTCGTATATACTTTATTAAATGAGAAATAATTTTACACGAAAAAGAGCACATTTATTCTACACTGTACATATATACATGCACCTCCATACATATATATTTAATTTTGTGTATTACCGTAGCAGAAGCAAAATCCACTAAGAAATTAGAGCACAGAATACAAAGGGATCCCGAAATAAAAACAGCCGCTGATAGTATTTTCATTTTTTACGTTATTATGACTCTCTTTGGATTATTACAGCTTTGTATTAGTTACACTTTTTGATGACGGTATTTTTTAAAGTAAAATATTCGAGCTTACGTAAACTCCTATATTTGTATTATTTGAGGAATAATAAAAAAAAATATTTTTCTACTTTACGCAAAGAATTATATGTACTGTGTACTTAGTAATCTGAGTAGTAATATATTAGCATAAACATTTTTAACATTACCTAGTTATAGATTTCTTAGAAAATTATGATATTTTTAATGTGTTATAAATTTATAAATTTATAAAGATGTAAAAATAAAATTACTTAAAATAATTTAATTTTATTATAATAGAAGTAAAAATAAATAAATAAATAAGCTAATAATTTCAAATGATAATAATTATGTAAAAAACGACTTCTAAAATGTGAACAACAACGCATCTTCTATAGAAATGTGAATACGAGCAATCTAGAAGTGCACAACATCGAGTTCTTCGACACAAATCAACTATTACATTGTGCTCTATTATTTGGCAACTTTTATGAAACAATTCCTTCGTTCGTTCAACTTTTCTTCCTTTTACACTTTATTTTATAAAAAAAAAGTAAAAACGAACGCTATCTACATGCTATTAATATGCATAGTTTTAAAAATAGTAGTTACACATATGACTAATTTTTTAAGTTATAAGAGAGGGAATAATCTGCTTTACATTTTAACAGTCAATACTATAATACGAGAATACTAGTATTTTTGAGTGTACGGTTACGATTCCATTTTTATAGTTATAGAATACGTTAGTTTATTCATTTTGTTCTTACTAGGTTTTAATTATATGTACTAATGTAATCGCCTCATGGAAGTGCATCTGATGCATTAGTATAAATCATAATCAGTGTGAAGAAATGTATCAAGCAAAGAATGCACATAATGCAAAAATTTAGGAATCCCGTAAATTAGCCGGGAAGGCTATATGATATATTGGCTAACTGCAGTTATATATACTTACATATCTCACTGACTTTGATTTACGAAAAATAATTATTGTTTATCTACAGTACATTTTGTGTATCACATGATTGTTATGCTAGAATTTTTATAGATTTTTTATATATATCTTTTCTTCTCTAAAGTGCCATTAGCTATTTTTTTACCTACATAGGACCCTTTTACACCTCATTAATTATACTAGTGTACAAGTACTTTTATGATGTTTACCAGTTAGCATGAATTTTTTTATTTATTCATAAAATTAACAGATTGATAAATTCACAATAATTATCAGAATTTATCATGATTTTTTTTCACTATATCTGCTATAATATATTTCAAGAAAAACACTAATGCGGAATGAAAGGTTTTATGGAAGTGTAAAAAATATTCATAAAGAACAAATTTATAGCCCCTCTTCTGGCTGAATTATATTATGATTCATTAAAGGCTTTAGTGTATTATCTGTAGGAATTAATTTATTTGGAATGCTTCCCCTTGAATTAACATCATTTCTATTTATAAATCTAATGATTTTTCTTTAAAAAAAACATTTTTTTTTTTTTTAAATGTTTATCGAATATATTTAAATTTGTTTTTTTAAAAACGTAATAGTAATGTGTAAAAGTTAACTAATTTATAATTTTTTCTTTACGCATTGTGCGAGATTAGCATAAAAGCAATAAACATTACAAGCAAAGTGTAAAATTTATTTTCAGAAAAATAATTTCATGTGTCATAAAAAAATATAAGACTATGAAAATTGCGATAAATTAATATTAAAATTGTGAAAAATAGTTTACCAATAATGAAACAGTGTTTACATACAGTTTTCTCCAAATGTTATTTATTATCAACAAAATAACGATTATCTAAGGATAGTGAAATTTGGGCAGTTAAAGCATTTATAATACGCATAAAAAAAAGAAAATAATGTCGTGAAACTGAAATATGCGATTTGTTGTTATTCTATACCTTCTTGTGTAATGTAATTACTAATAAATACTGCGATCGTAGATAACGTTATTTTGGGCTAAAACCTATATTACATTATGATAAATTATATAATTTTCTATATTGTTTTATATTTCGTTTTCCTTTTTTACGTTGACAAATGGAATTTTTCGATTTTATAATATTTCATATATATAATCTAAATCGAAAAAATGAAAATATGTGTATTTTTTAAAATATCAAATGATTCTTACGCATTATAATATAATCTATTAAGAAATAAATGTTAAATAAATAAAAATAAATGGGCAAATACAATTCTAGCTGTCCGATTTTTAAGGCTTATTTGATAGAAATAATGCAGAAAAAAATAAAAATCAAACATTTTTGTTGTTACTATTTGTTTTTCCTACTGAAAAATTACTTACTAGTAGGGGACTGTAAAGTATGATTGTTATACGGAGGGTTCTACCGTTATCCTTAAACTATAGCTATAAATATTGTTTAATGATCTAACAAATTAGTCATTATATTATTACTAACATTTATAATAATTCGTACATTTAGTAATAGTGTACTATGAGGCAAAAAATATTTCCCCTATTTAAATAAAACGTAATAGAACAAATAGAATCATCTTGGGTGCTTAATTAAGCAATTGTTTCATTACCTACAACACCAAGGAATATTCTGTGTCACTTTAATTTTGCTATGTATTATTTATTATTATGAAATTTAACAAAAATAATGAAATTCTCCTTGTGCCAATGATTATCTTATATTAAATAAAAAGTTATAGAAATGGTGGTGTACTATGTTCTAGCACTAATTTTAAATTACTACTGATCTTTAACATATACCATATTGAATAAAAAAAAATAATAATAACATACATGCATAGCATACGGTAAAAAATACATGCTATTATTAAAAACAAGTGAGAAATGAATAATGACATGCGCTTCACTTGTTTATTATATGAGAAAAATTGGTAATACTTGAATAATTATTATAAAAATGTAAATGTATATAACTGTCCGCCCTATGGGGAAATGTAATATTATATATATCTTATGTATATATCATGACTTTTGCTAAATTACAAAATATATGGTTATATTCTAAATGTATAAGAAAATATTGGTTTTTTTTTAAAGAATTTATTTCTACAAAAAATGAGAATAGTGAAAATTTGTATAAATTATAAACATAGATGCAAAAAGCAGAGAATTATTTTCACTCATCAAATAATTATACTGTCATAAGTACTGCGCAAGGAATAGTATATATAAATAATCGAAAAATTAAGCAATAATCTAAATCTGAGGATATACAATTTTGCCGTCAAACATATTCCATATTAGACAAAATAGGAAAGTATCTAGATGCATGCATGCATTTTAAAACATGCCATAAGATCCTGTCGGGGGGTAATACAATATATATATGTTTCTAAAATAATTCAAATGTTCAGTGACAAAATAAAGAAAACGTAATTATGCTTATAGGATCCATTTTAATGACAAATGGGTTGGCACCATTCCTATTCTGCACGTATAGTTGAAAAAAAAAAAAAAAATAAACATCTCTTTTCCCCCCACCCTTTGTGGACAGCAGAATTTCATACCATCGTATATGCTTAAAACTAAAAAATGCTGTTTCGTACGAAGCATTTTTTCTTATAAAGTATAACGCTTTCTATTATATTTTTCTAATCACTTTAAAGCTTGCGATATAATTATCAAGTTTAAGATTTAAAAAGTACATACGAATCAATTTTCATAAAACAAAAGCTAAAACATTATAATAACGTACGAACGATATACATAAATAAAGAATATCTAGGGAAGTGGCTTTATAGAGAAAAAGTCATTGCTCAAAAAATGTGTTAATCTATAAAGTATATTTTATTTAATAAATTATGGACGAATAAATGAATTAGTGTATTTCTTTTAACAAATATGTCATTTGGAGAAAATATCATGTAAAGCGATATATAAAATGACAATATTATCTGTGAAAAAAAACACTATAAGGTAAAATACAAAAAAATTCAATTTAAAAAAAAATCTTCCATTTTTATGTTACAATGGATGGTGTCTTTCTCATTATAAAATATAGTATGCTTTTATTTATACATTTTCCTGGGTATTAACTATTTGTACTTTTCTATGCAATGTCTTTTTTTGTTTTACTTTTTTTATGTTTATATTCTATTTAAATATAATATGAAGCAATGATGTTATAGTTAAAAATAAATATTGGATGGTTCATCATTTATAATAATAAATTATCCTTTTTTTTTACTCATTTTGATTCTGCAATAAAATGAAAGGTGTCAAATGTTGAGACTAAAGAGAACGATAAAAAAGAAGAATTTCTTCTATAAAAATTATCTATTTTAAGAAATTCTACTTATATTAAATTTTTCATCTTAGATTCAATTATTGATTTATTTAGTCCATTGCTTGTTTTCTATCCATTTGTTAAATAATTCTTCTGCCCATTCTCCCGTTCCAAATAATGTATCTTTTTGATAAGCCTTCCATAGAAAGTCCGTTTTATTGGTATGACGTTTCCTCAAATCGTCAACAAGTTTATCCCATGAACTTCCTTTTCCATCTGATTGGCTTTTACTCCATACGTCTGGAGCCAAAGCACCTTTTCTTCCTTCTTTCCATTGATTGAAACAAGTATCCCTCACAGCATCGTACCCTTTTTGTTTTCCTGCAAGCCAGCTTTTCACTTCATCTTCCAACTTACCCTTTAAATTATTTCTCATCCATTCGGCCCACTGTTCATTAGTCCAACTGGAAGATCCTGACAAGCCAGCAGATAATTCCTTATCTTTTGAAAAGCCTGACCATTTTTCTTCTAAATTTTTATAGATGCTATCATTTAATTCATCTGATTGCTTACAAAACCAGTCATACAAATTGACTCTTACCTCACATTTGCAATTGGCATAGTCTTTCTTGTTACTCTTCAGCCAATCATCCCAGTTATTTTCTGTTGCCGTTTGTGGTATACCTGATAATTTCTTTGCCGCATCAGCAGGTGTAGGTATTTTCTTCTCAGTAGTCTTATCGGTAGGTTTATCGGTAGCTTTGTCGGTAGCTTTATCGGCAGTTTTTTCGGTAGTTTTTTCGGTAGTTTTTTCGGTAGTTTTATCGGTAGTTTTAGCGGTAGTTTTAGCAGTAGTTTTTGCAGCAGGAGTTTTAGTACCAGTTGTAGCCGTCTGAGGTTTCTTCAGCGCAGGTTTCTTGCCAGCTTCCTGCATAGTGAATTATCACAAAAAATACGAAAGTTATATATTTTTTTATGCTCGATTAAAGAAAAAATACATTCACATAGAGAATCGTACGCACATACCAAATGGCATGTGACTGACACATATGCATGCATATATACACGGTTTATGCTTTTTTTTAACTTACCGTAGCAGAAACATAATTGGTTGGACAATTAGAGTTCAAAATACATAGGGATCCTGATAAAAAGATAACTGCTGATAATACTTTCATTTTGATAATAATGCGATATTATTAAAAAAAAAATTATTTGTTAAATATGTTTGACGATGACGACGATTTTTTGGTATGTTAAAAGTATATACAGCTTTATTTGTATATTCTTGTATTTATATTCTTTATGAAAAAAAGAACAATAAATAAAAGTATTTTTTTAAACAAAAGTTAATATGGTAAGTATTTACGTTAACGCAAATGGTGTTTATCAAAGTAAGCTTTTTTAATATTACTTATCTTATATCAGAAAAATGTTATATTTATGTTTTGTGTTCTAATTTTTTAAAATTATAACAAAATAAAAAAAAAAATATAATAAAATAAAAAAATAAAATATTTAAAATTTTTTAATTTTATTTTTTTTATGATTTGATAACAAAAAAAACAAAAAAAAATATTTATTCAGAAAGATATTTTTTTTTTAACTAGAATAGCTAAATAATATTAAATAGTGAATACGTGAGCTCTAACAACCCTTTTATCACACTAGAATATTTCTGTGAACGAGTTATTGTATTTTCGTTAAAGAAACTTTATGCTTTTAAGTTTATATGCATACTTTCGTCCTAATTAAACATTATTTTAACACCTTTCATAATATTTTTTGCATGCACTTTCTTAAAAATCGTTCAATTTTAATAAAGCAAAAGCAAGCAGCTTATCAGCTTGCTACAATTTTGTAAAGGCTAGTTTTTCATTAAACGGGCCTGAAAATTATAGAAGATAATCAGTCATTTCATTTTAATAGTCACTATTAAAGCGAGATTATAACAGGTATTTATTTATCTGTGCATTACTTTAAAATGCCATATTTTTATACATTTATTACTACATATATTTGATTATGCCATTTTAGCTATTTATTGACATAATCTCCTAGTGAAAAACTACATGAACAATGATATTAAAGAAGTCGCAGTTTTGGATGAAGGAAAGTATCCATAGCCATCACAGACAATTGCATGAAATACATACCTAACCATTTATTCGTTTAAAAAATTAAGCAAAAATGATATACATATTTATATATTAGGAATAACATATATTAATGAAAATGAGCGCATAATAAATTAGCTTAAAATGTATTCTTTTTTATTCATATAGCTGTTGTCTTCTGATTTATTTTATTCATTTTTTTTTTATTTCTTTTCTTCGCTAATATGACCTGTTATCTTTTTTTTAGCAGTTTTTCTCTTCTTTATTGCTTCTTTAATGCTTTCTTAATTTTAATTAATTATGCGAACGAACAATAGGATTGTTGTCCTTAGGGTGATCATTTTTTCTTAATAACAACATAAAACCTCATGAGCGTTCTAATTTATACATAAAAATAACAGCTTTTTCTTAGTTCATAATATTTATCTATTTATTATTTTTATGCATTTATTTTATAAAATGATAATTCTTGAATATTTAGTATTTATGGCATAAAAGAATGCATAAAGAACAGTTTATATCTTCCTTTTATTTTAAGGCTATATGATCATTTACAGTGCAGAGCATGGCATAAAAGGACTGAATTTATTTCGTGAGGGCATCGTTTATTTGTAATTATTCCTATTATATATAAATTGTCCAATTTAAGTGAGTGCGCGTTTATAAAATCATAGGAATAGGATATTTTATATATGATTTTTTATTTTTTTCTATACAAACCTCTCAAAAGGAATTGTATACTTTTATATGTAACTTTTTTTTTATTTTATTGTTATTATCATCATTATGAAGCAGTAAAATTATTTCGTTCATTATTCTATATAATAAGCACAATTTTGTATTAGTACGTAAAAAATAACGGCATATGTATAATAAAAATGTAAAATATTATATAAAATTAATAGAAAATGCTAGAACAGAACAAAGAAAAATCATAAGAAAAGCGAATGGGTATATATATATATATTTTAAATCATACCTATTAAAAGTCAAAAAGAGCCATATAAATATAATGAATATGTAGAACAACATTTTTTTTATATATTTATTGAAGTGTTATTATTGGAAAGTTCAAATATGTGATATTTTTTATTATAAGCAGCATCTCTACAGATAATGGTGGACGTTATTTTGCTCTATGTGCAAATACTTTTACTTTATTTTCGAACTATATCTTTTAATATTTGGACAAAACCGTATACTTTTTGTTTCTCTTTTCAGTTAAAAATATGATTTTCTGATACAACCTTTAGTCTATTAAATTTAACTTATATTAATGTAACATAAGAAAAAAGAATTTTTATTATTTAATAGGTTAAACGTGACCAATTCATTAACGCATAAAATTATTAACCTAGAAAAAAAAAAATAAATCAGCTTTCTAACAACGGTTCATTCTAAAGGTCTATTTGAGTAAAAAAAATATAGCAACAGTGTTTTTGCGCCTAAACATGAAAATTTATGTTGTTAAAATATTTTATGTTCTATAAATTAAAAATGGTTATTATTTTACGCACATATATTGCCAGTTACATTAAAAATGGTGTTGTGAAAAGTTTCTAATGGACTACAAATTGATAACTGCTGTTTTTATTTATTTATTTATTAAATAATCGTGTGAACACTAATATTATTGACAGTGTTGCCAGTGTACGAAAGAATATTTATTGTATCTGTAACAAAGTGAGATAAATAAGCCAACCCTTCTTCCATTATATAAGGAAATATTCCATTTTATACATAAAGCGAAATAACACTTTGTCGACGTGCTTCCAATGCTGTTAAAATATGTCCTAAGTAGCGTTATTCAAATAGGATACATGTGCGCATCTGTGTATAAAATTATCTATTTAAAAAATAAATGGAACAAAATAAAAAAAAAAAAAAGGAAACGAAACGAAATGAAATGTACTTATAACTCCGGTGAAATAAGTTTTGTTAAAAATGTTATCCCACTGTGGATTATTCATTTCACCATATATATTTTCTCTCCTGATTTTTCTAATACATTTCAAATAAAATAATAAAAGAATAAAAGAATAAGTCATGTGGACGCTTTATGTAAAAACGTGTGTTATGAGGAAAAAGATAATTAATAAAAAATTAACAACATATACCCAATTGTTTTCTTATATAAGTACTAATCATAGAAAAATGATTGTCACCAAAATGTAACGTTAAAATAGGTCAATTCTGTGCTAACGATTTATGCAAAACGGTGTGTATAACAGATACGTCAAGCATATTTGTCACAGTATGATATATTTTGTTCTCTTTTCCAAAGGTGATATAATGTGGACACATTTTTAAAGCCATTTCTGTGTAAAAAAATGTTAAAATGGAGAATAGTTAAAGGTACAGTCAAATTCGTACATCTTGCAAAAAACGTGAATAATGCTATTCTACATTCTTGAATAAGTACAAGAGGCAAATTATTGTGAAGGTAGACGTGTCCAAAATAGAAGCCGCATGAAATATCCACAAAGTGAATATGCAACCTTGGTGTTAAAAGGATTATTTTACATTAAAAAAAGCACTGTTCCTAGCACACAGTTTATCATAGGCTAATAAGTGTGCACTATATTGTTTGACAACATGGGATACGCATGCATATAAATGTGTATATATATATGTATGGTTGTATGTGCGTATATTTTCAGAACAATTCTGATGTGCCGTAAAAAGCCTAAAGAAAATATGACCATGAATGCAACCATAATTTAACGTTGAATGAGGTGCCAATATTCCTACATACTAGGAAAATAAAATCTGAGTTACCGTAACGTGTCATCGTGCCATTATATGTACACATACATTCAGGGTCATATTATTTAATAAAACCAAGTTTTATTGCAAAGAATTCTTCTGCTTCATGTTTCAGATATAATAAATTTCTTTATTGCACCTCTCAAATAAGTTGAATGTTTGAGAACAACAGAAATTATGAAGACGTATCGATGTAATTTATATGAATAAAAAAATAATTTGTAATTAGAAAACACTAACAAAAATTTAAGTACATGTATTTATTACATATAAATTACATTCCAAAAATGTGCGTTTCTTACAAAAAATATATTATTTACAGAGCGTACGAACAACAGTTTTATTTAAAAATATATCACTCATAAAAAAAAAAAAATAAATAATTGGGTGAGAATAAGAAAAAAAATTAAATTTACACGAAATACCTCTAATTGTACATGTTGTTACGTCTTATATAAGGTTTACTCTAAATTTATTCTCTCTAATAAAATATATACACACGTATTATGTGGTGAACTCATTTGAAGATTTTTTTAGAATTCCTTTTTTAAGACATAACATTTTTGTAAGCCTTCTTTATTTTTTTTTTTATTTTTACTTTCTAACTTTTTTGACCCATCGATTCCATTGCTTATTTTCTATCCATTTTTCAAGCACTTGTGGAGCCCATTCATCAAAGTTAAAAAATAAATCACGACTAAAATGGCTCCACATATTATCCAAATTATTCCTGTAGCGTGTATTCATCTTATTTGTCAGTTCTTCCCACTCTGATAAACCACCAGATGATACTTTATTTTTCCACTCATCTGCATCCAACTCTTTCCTTCTATGATCTTTCCATAACGAAAAATATTTACTTGTTAAACCATCGAAATCTTTTTTTTTTGTAGAAATCCATGCCTCAGCTTCCGTTTTCAACTGTTCCTTTAATTGATTGTTCATCCAATTTCCCCATTGAGAGTCGTTCCATCCAGATGATTCTGCAAAACATTCACATAAGAACAGTGTAGTAGCACTATCTGAACAAGTTGTCCATTTTTTTTCCAAACTTTGAAGGTACAAATCGAAAGATTCTCTTACGTTACAAAGCCAGTCGTATAAATTACCTTTGGCAAAACACTTTAAAGTTTCATAGTCTTTCTTAGTGCCCTTAAGCCACGTATACCAACTGGATTCTTTTTGTCTCATTGGCAATTTAAATGAAGGTTCATTTAGATCTTGTGAAGGGGTTTTATTTTCTCCATCCTTAACCTTATCATTGATGTTTTTTGGTGGTTTATTTAACCCGTTTTTAGCATCCTTCGTCTCGGTTTTATTACTATCATCCTTAAGTTTGTCATTAACTGGTTTGGGGGGGCCATTTATTAAAGGACTTTTGGGCTGTTTCAAGGGTGAATCTTTTAAACCACCTTTAAGATTGTTCTGAGGAAATTTGGGCATAGCTTCCTAAAAGGTGAATCATATTAAAAAAAAAAATACAAATATATTTGCATATACTTTATTAAATGAAAAATAATTTTATATAAAGAACTGCACAGGTATTCTACACTGTACATACATACACACACACACACACCTCCATACATATATGTTTAATTTTGTGCATTACCGTAGCAGAAGCAAAATCCACTAAGAAATTAGAGCATAAAATGCACAGGGTTCCCGATATATACACAGCCGCTGATAATATTCTCATTTTTGCTAAAAAGGCGTTCTCTTCTGATTGTAATATGTTTATGTATTTTCTGTACTTTGTTATAACGATAGTTTTTATATTAAAATGTGCAAAATTATTTATTTCTTTGCGTTCGTGTTCTACACAAAAGGAAAAAATACAATTTCAGATATGAATTAAAATAAACTTTATATACTAATCTAATTTGTAATATATTAGTGTAAACATTTTGATAAAAATCGTTATTTCGCGATTTTTTAAAAAAATATTATACCTATAATTTTGGAATTATAAATTTATGAAGCTATGCTCAAAAATGAAAATATATTATCTATAAAAAATTATTATAATAATTTTTTATATTATGAACAATAAATGTAAATATTAGATAATAATTATATAAAAAATTATTTGAGATATTCTGAATAACAACGCTCTTTCTACAAGAATATTTTATAAGAGTGAATAATTTTTCGTAAACGATTTTAAAAAATTGCAGTTTTATACATATAAATGTAGCTAATTTTTTTTCTTTTTTTTAACCGTTCTTATAATATCTTATTATTAGTGCACATATTTCTTTTAAAAAAATATTACACCTCTTTGTATGCTATTTATTTTAGAATTTTTTTTACACATAACCTTAAAAATACGTGAGGCTAATGCTATTGAGCATATTTAAATCGCTCTAAATTCACAGCACCTCTATTTGTTCATGTACTGTTAAAAGGTGGTTAAAGTTATACATTTTGACATATCTCGTTCTTACGACATTTTAATAATTATGTGCGCGTATTATTGCAAAAATATATAAATTACTTGCAACAACGTAAAAAAAAAAAAAATCTTAAAGGAAGACCATTTAAGAAGCACACTAAATTATAGAAATTTATGTATTTATTAAATTTTGCAAAAATCCTGTATCTTCAACAAATTTAATCAAAATATGCTTCATAATAGAATTCCAATATGTATTTTTTATTTTTTTTATAAGCTTTGTCTTCTGCTTTTTCTCTTTTTTGCTTTTTTTTTTTTTATAGCGCTTTCCTCATCTTTAACGTTGTATGATATTTTTTATTCCATCTCTATTTTTTTTTTTTTCTATACTCTCCAAGTTGCTTTTCACATTGTCAATAATATACACTTGTATATATATAGATAGATATTCATTCTAATGATAAAAATATATATTCATAAAAGAATATTTCATTTAGTTATAAAATTAATAGTTTTTTGGCTTCAAAAATTTAATTACTTCTTTTTTATGCTTTTTTTTGGGGGGGATTAAATACATTTAAAAAATTTTGACGATGATGTGACAAATGTGCCTGAAAATATGTGTTGTATACACTTTTTTTCCTTTTGATGAATATTTAAATTATTCAAAATGCAGAATGTTGAAATAAAATGACTTCCTTTTTTTTAATCACTTTGCCTTAATGCATTTCGTATTATGCAAAGCTTCCTATTCTTAGCGTTTATTTTTAAAGCAAAACATTTTATATAAGAAATTTATAATGAAAGTAATTCATTCATTTATTTATTACTTATTACATATTCTACGAAAATATCCTTATAAATAGGTAATTATTTGCACAACATTGTTCAACAATATGTTTTCGTGGAAAGCAAACTTGTATATACTGTAGAATAATCTGAGAGTATATAAAGTTTATAGAGCATCGTAAATGAAAAAAAAAACAAAAGAAAAACGAATTGGCATGTATTTTATTATTATTTTTTTAATTATGCCTATTAAAAATCAAATAACTACAATCAAAAGATGGTGAAATTTTCTAACAGGGCATTTTTCATATAATTGCAAAAAGGATAAAGCAGTAAAATTAAGCATATGCAATTTTGTTTTTCTCACATACACGTGTAATTGTAGTATTAGTGGTTCTTCACGTAAATGCTCATGTCGCCCCATGACATCTTACGACATTAGGATAAACGGTATTTATTTTAGTTACTCGCAATGGTAAATGTTAAAATGCAGGCCATGTTTTCCTTTTAATGACAATTATGAGTCTGCTTTTCGGATCTGATAATGCGTAACAGACCACATATATTATATATTAGAAAGAGTAGATGTGCAGTTCTTTTTTTAAAATATTAAATGGTTTGTGTTCTTACACATATGTAATTATTAACCAATTAAAAGTTAAGAAATACATACATCTATCCATCCACGTAATAATAATGACATATTGTCATATTAAATCTTCCCCAAATGAGTAAATTACTGACTAAAAGTAGTAACATTAAAATCACTTACGATAACAAATCTGTTCACATTTTTTTTGAACGATAAATGTAAAATAAAGTGCGGCTCTGTTTAGAACGCAAAATTGAATAAGCATTTTTTCAAACCGCTACATAATAAAACTGCGCGAACCATTTCCATGAATGCTATTTCTTTATTTAAAGGATGTTAATTTGGATTAATATTCTCCATGAGAAGGATGAAAGTGCAATTTGGGAAGTCTCCCCTGTAATAGATAATCTCTGCTGCCCCCAATTGTGCAGCAGATGAAAAATATATGAACAAGTACATAAAGAGGAATATGAAGTATATAATTTATCCTTCTCATAAATTACATTTCACTAATTCGTTTGGAATTAAAATTAATATGCGACCATTTTGAAATAGGTTAATCTATTGCATTATATGCGAGTTATAGCCGTTGTTTTTGCAACCACAACGCAGATTAAAATTCATAAATAAGATAGTATGTTATACACAGAAGTGAAATAATATTGTCTTACCTCACTCTCTTGGGTACCTTTTTTTTAACAAAGTAGACACCTATAAAATTTGGATTCTATGCTCGATCTTAATTCGTGGTATTTACAAAAAGTATTACATTTTTTTTTTAATTTTCTACCTTTTTGAAAAAACAATAAACAAAATAGTTGACTATTTTATAAAACACGCGGGCAACTACAAAGTTCAATGGTAAATCACTTATTTTACATTATTTTTCTTTACTTATTTTTGTAACGCGTTGCATCTAATTTGTTCCCCCAATACACACGATATATGTGTTGTATTGAAAGGGCTTAAATAAAGCAAGCATTTATTTTTAATAATTCTATCCTGTGAAAAATGTATAAGTTATAATAAGCTGAAAGAAATATTAGTCCCGTTGTATCTAAGTATTTTCGTTCATTCTTTATAGTACGTATTGTGTAACTTGTCTTCTCATTTTGTGTAACACCCACTTATGTATTATTACTTTAAACATGTGTTCAGTGCTTCGAATAATACATTTTCTTTTCAGTGATATTTGTCCACATTGTTTCGTCTTCATTCAGAATCACCTTTCGACCCCAAAAAAACAATTTATATGTCATTTCTCCCTTGATAATTGCTAATAATTATGCTAATAATTAAAAAGCACTGATATTGCCATAACAGCCAGGTTAAATTTTATTATGCGCAAGAGTAATTACTTCGAAAATGTAGATGAAATAAATATAGGGGAAATCATACAATTATCGAAATCATACGTTTTAAGGTATATAAATACATACGATTTGGAATAGCACCTTTTTATGCAGCTAAAAAAAAACGCCCATTTTGTACGCCATCAATAGTTATTCGAATTTCTCTTATGGCACAGAAAAAAATTTAGTATATGAAAGCCTCATAGATGATTAATTTGTTCCATTTTTTTATATCATTTCTAACGTTTCTGCTTTTACGATTCAGTAAATCCCAACGACGGATATAGATTCAGGGTTTCGCCCAAATGTCTACAACGTTTAAGGAAGTAATTTTATACTTGCATTAAGATATGTCAATTTTTATTTATAGCACATTTATAATGGGATTAAAATTCATAATACTTACATGTTTTACTTTGAAAATTGGTATACGTAAAAATAATATATTCCATTTAGAACAGCACAGGATGAAGGACAAAATATATTCATAATAAGACATGATAATGTTTTATGACGTTTTAACATTTTATTTGCATCATTATACACACACTGAGGATGCACTTAATTTTCAATTTTCACAAAAAATTGGAGTTAAAAGGATGCGCATAAATACACGAATAGGAATTTTCTTTGACCCTATATACACTAAAATTTGTGCTTCCAGATAGCTATATATATTATCAAAATGTTACGATCAAGTACTAGAAATATTGTGATTATACTGGTGTAATATATGCTATGTTGATAATTACAAAGTGCCCATTTGTCATATTTCTCATAATTTCATATCTGCCTGCAGTGGTACGACATATAAGGAAAGAAAAAAACACTAAGCATATATATAAACATATACAATGCTCTATTTCCGGTTATCTTATTTGCATTGTTTTGCCTTCAGACCGTTGATATGTATACCCATATTCTTATATTACATACCTGCCTAAAACGGATACACAGGTGGGCAATATTCCGGCAGAAAGGCTCCTATCACGATTAAAGGAATGCATCGGAATGGAAGAAAAAAAACAAAATGAATTCAAGCGGA
This sequence comes from Plasmodium vivax, assembly GCF_000002415.2. Classification (NCBI taxonomy): domain Eukaryota; phylum Apicomplexa; class Aconoidasida; order Haemosporida; family Plasmodiidae; genus Plasmodium; species Plasmodium vivax. The sequence continues at coordinate 67,061 of NW_001849948.1, forward strand.
ATTTCCTAACATATTTTAAATTTTGTTATGCAGAAAAAATCTAAATGAATAGCTTATAGAGGTTTGTCAATTGATTTACAAGGGATATTTTGCTCATACCATTTATACTTAAAAAGGAATAAAGAAAAAAATTCAGAATAATTCGGTGTTAGTGAGCATTAGTCACATATTTAATTATAGTTATTTTGTATACAGCGGTAATTAGCAAAGTTATATTAAAAGCTTGAATATCAAATAAAAGTTATAATACAAGAAAAAAAAAAGTATGCTCTGAATAAAACTTTTATCATGTAATTCGAATAAGTGATATATGCACATGTCGTGTATTAAGTATTAGGAAATATCTATTTTCCTTTACTAACGAAAAAAAATTTGTGCATATCACAAAATAGTAAGTTGCCTAAAAGCATACATATATCTGTATAAAAATGGCATAAAATTTACAAATAATAAGGAAAATTTAGACAAACACATCTCACTTATGTGAGAACAAATATTAAATACTATGAAAGGCAAATCTTTAATATGCAAATGTGAATGAAAAGGTGAAATGATGGAGTGGTGAAATGATGAAATGGTGGAATGGTGACAAAATTGTCATTCAGATACTTTTAGGTTGGTTAATAAACCATATGTAGGCCTATTTCTATATAGAATTAGTTTTATTCATTTAAATATACTCCATGAAATTTTGCTTATACCAAATGATCTTTCAGCACACTAATATGATGGATATCTGTAATTAGGTCCAATGGATTTTATATATTGCCTATATAAATGTTGAAATTTATTTAATTTAGTAGAAATGTATATTAGTGCTATAATAAGTACTAGAGACAATACAGAAACCATCTCAAATCTATGAATCATAGCCATTACAACAATCGATATGCCTAGCATAATAATTGGACACACTAATTTTTTCATTCCTCCAATTTTATTTTGCTTTTTTTGGGGGACTCCTAGTTCACTTCCTACTCCTGTAAGATCTTTGTTGGATAGGAAAATTTTCATTATTTTCGATTCCAATTTTGCGTCAATTTTTTTGAAAATGTTAAATATCGGAAAACTCGAGGATTTATTTTCCTTTACCTTATTGTACTTCTCACTACCAGGAAAATTTCCACATAACAGCAGTTTATGTAATGGCATTTTACTCTTTTGTTGCAAAGGAAATCCTTCCCTTTGATGGTAATCTCTGTTGTAGTCATATTTCCCATAGTAACCATCGCTATAGTAATTATCGTTATGGTAACCACCGCTATAGTAATTATCGTTATGGTAACCACCGCTATAGTAATTATCGTTATGGTAACCATCTCTATAGTAATTATCGTTATAGCTACCACCGTTATAGTAATTATCGTTATGGTAACCACCGTTGTAGTAATTATCGTTATTGTTACCAGCTTTATAGTAATTATCGTTATAGTTACCAGCTTGATAGTTACCAGCTTTATAGTACTCATCACCATACTTACTATTATAGTTATAATAATAATCCTTTTCTGTATCATAGTGGTTTGCAAACTCGTTTCTGTTTCTGTCATTACTCGGATTATTATAAGAATAATGATCGTTTTTTAATTGATCAAAATTTTCTCGCTTATTACTATTATTATTGATTCTGCCGTATACTGGTTCATAATAATCGACATTTGTATCATATTCGTTTCCATAATCACGCTTCTTATAATTGTGTCCATAATTACCCTTTTCATAATCGTAATAGTCTTTTTCAGAGACATATCTGTTTTCAAAATGATTATCATGTGTATTTTGTGACATTTCCCCTCTATTGCTTTCTCCTTCTGACCTTGAGTAATAATAGTCTTCTAAACTGTCTTTTTTTTTTAACATTTCTTTATTTTCATAATCACGATAATATCCTTCTTCAATTCTTACATTTGGAAATGCATCCCCCCTTAACAGCCTGTTTTGTCTTATGCCCAATACATTATTGACACTGTTTTCATCTCTACGCCATGGTTTTGTACAATTGCTTGACTAAAATTAAGAACAAAAATTGAAAATATAAAAATATTATACCTTTTATTTTTTTTTTAATAATAAAATTATTGTTTTAAGGAAACATAATTAGCCAAATAAATGAAGAAATTATTTTATATTGTTATTTATATATTGTACTTCATAGAAGAAAGCGCAAGATAATATTAGAACATTGAAGACAAAGGTTCTAATAAAGGGAACAATCTTATTTGTTTTTCTTTCCATATTTTCTTTACTTTAAGGTTATTAAATTACTTAAAATTATAGAAAAATTATTAGATGAATTAGATCTATTAGACCTATTAGATGTCTTTGTTTATATTATTCCTTTTTCTTTTTCGATAATATACAAAAATATCCTCTAAAATGTTTCTTACGCCCCCCGCGTATGATATGTTTTCCAAAATTCATAATATGCTACTTTAATTTTTTACAATAAGAAATGATAAAATAATAGAATAATAAAACATATTTTCAAAATAATAAAAAAATATTAATGAACCACTTTACCTTAATACTAATAACAATATTGTTAATTAAAATAAAATTATTTATTTAGGTTCTAGTGCGAAATTTAATTGCCTACATAATTTAATATTTGCAAATTTGGTGGTGTTCTAAAAAGCAAATTTTATAAGTAAAAATAAAACATATAAATATATTAATGAAATACTTCAATTTTATCTTGAAATAATGTAGATACGTCATGCATATAAAATAATAAATAACCCCTTGCTAATATGCAAATATTACATAAAAAACTGGATTAATCTAAAATATGTTATTTTCGTTCTTTATAATGATTGAACCATTTAGAAAAATTACCCCACCGTGTTATCTAATTAAAAATAACCCTTGCATAGTTATATGCGCAACCAGAAAAGTGATACATAAACCAAGAATAAAAAAAAAATTAACATCGAAATGATTTGATAAAATTATACTTACAAACAAATACCCAAATGTCCATGTTGGCATATTTTGGTATATAACCCGGTTAACAAAATGATAATATGTTCGAGGGACACTTTTAATGGTGCTATTTTTATTTTTTCTTTTTTTTCATGCACATAAATTTAACATTTTTTTTTTAATTTCGTAATATGGAGAAACCTTATGGTTGTTGAAACATCTTTTGTATATCATATAAATAGACCGATTACCACAAAGTGTTGAAAACAAATCTTAACAAAAAATCCACGTGCACCTGGAAGCACTTATAACATTTCTGTTTATAAGTAATCCTTTACCAAATGGAAAATGATGAAAAACATTAAAATGGGAAAGTAAAAATGCACTACCTTACACATTATATATTATATATATTTATAACATTTGTTTATGTGAAATTTCCTATATTCCCGCTATATATAAAAATATAACCCCGAAAGACAATTTTCATAGTTGCATATAATTCAACACATCTAGCGTTCTAAGATAAACATGTTTCATTAAATTTTACTTGAGGATATCACTTAGCCCAGTTTTTTTTCGGGCTAAAAAATGTTTGCTACTGTAAAAATGCAGTAAAATAATAAATATGCATCATTTCCATATTTATGATATCGTATTTTAAGTAAAATTGTGTGAAAATATTTATCTAAAATAACCCAATTCATTTTTTAAGATCAACTGTCTTGTTACTATTATTATTATTACTACTTTTGTAATACATATTAATTTCGATTAATTTTGCCATTTTGATAGAATAAATAAACACTCTAAAGCATAATACAATCCGTTAGTAATTTACATAATAAACTGTTTTGTAAACATTTGCGCATTAGCTTTATACATATCTGAAACAAAACATCTATGTTATGTACTTTTTTTCTGCATTATTTTTAAATATTTTTCCTCTAATTTATTGATAATATTTACTAAAATGTAGAACTAAATGTAATAATGATGAAGAATTATTGACACAAAACTATGATTTGGAGTAACACATGGTGATTTGTAGCTAAATCTTTAAAAAACATTAAAGATATACATAGATACAAAAATTAGTAAAATATATTTTTTCAATAACTTCCCTACAAATTTTACCAATTTTTATGAATCCATCATACACACGATCAGCATATTACCTTTCCCCTACGTTTGTAAAATTATGTTCTTTCTACAAATTTGTAAACTCCATTAATATATATAGCACATTTTACCAAATGTTAAAATAGCTGGATTATTAGCTATGAAAAATGATGATTTATGTAATTGCAAATATGCTATTGTTTATGTATTTGAAAATACCGAATAGTATATTCTAAAAAAATTAGATCAAATACTACAACCCTATTCTTAATCTAAGTCGCTTACAACGAACATATCATTTCAAAGGGTTCGCATCTTTATGATTATTCCAAATGTAAATTGTGCATCGATGCAATAATTCATCAGGAAAAGGGCAAACATTAAACCTAATTTAATTCGCATATCTATTTACGCGTTTTGACCTATACATGTTCTTAAAAAGAAGCGTATTGTCAACAAAAGTAGATACCTATGCCGGCTTGGGATCATAAGGTGTTAAGATGTATATTTATATATATACAAATACACACTCATTTATGTAATAGTCCTTTCTTAAAAATCGATCTGAATATCCTTGCATAAAAATACTTGCAACTTTTTTTAAGCTTATAAGAAATTATAAATTAATTCAGCACACTAAAATTACATTGATGCAGGAAGGACTGCGCGATGCAAATGAGGCGCTAAATCCTTCCGTACATTTTGTGTTAATTTGAATAATATATTTTCATCCTCTTTACAAAAAGGATCTTAAATTACTTGAATGAGCAAATTCTCTTAAAAAAACTATTGCCTTATATAACCTAGTCTTATTTCTCATATAGCGAATATACCCAATTTGTGAAGTGTATAAGACTACATGAAAAAAGTAGACAGTGAATAACCCTTTTAACAATTTAAATATAACAGAGCGACAGGAAGTTATAACAGCAGTGAACTTTATTTGCTCTGTCGTTAGTATGTTATTACATAAATTCGTTACAAATATGTATAATTAAAAATTGTGCGATATCGGGTACATATTTTTCTTTTTTTTTGTAAAAAAGAAGAATCATTTTTGATCAATTAATGGAAAGACGCTTTTCTTTTACATTTACAGATAGTAACATGGCTGTACATGTTAAAAATAGGATAAAAATATGCCTTGCCTCTAACGAGATGAATACCAACGGAATAACGGCATAACATTAAACACGAAATAGGTGGAAAAACAAATTTTAAACAGCAGAAATTATATACATTATAAATACAATATATAATATAAATACCCTACGTGGTTTTATTTCAGCCCTTAATTCTTTATGTTGGAGTAACTGTATATACTTACATTTTAATGAAAAACAATAATTCGTCTTATTCTGCATATAAATAAATGGCATCTTTTGTTTTTTTTCGCACTTAAGTAAAATTAAAATGCGTATTTTTCTGTTTACATACGAACATTTCAAAATGTTGTATTCCCAATTCGTTTCAGTAATTATAAATTGGTAAAAAATGAACTCTCCCATATAAATTATTTTACAATATAAAAGATAAATCGGTTACAGCACGTGAATATTTCTTTATTGGCATGCATAAAGACAAAAAATCCTTTTTTTTCCTTTTTATTTTATTATGCTAATGACAAAATAGCAATAAATCTGAAAAAATAATAAATTGATCGTTTTCCATAGATTTAGTATAAATGTTCATGAAAAAATATTTTATGTTTTAAAATTATGTAAGGGAAAGAATAAAAAAAATACGTAAAAACATGAGAAAAAATGATCAAGGTAACCTATAAAAATAAAATAAAGGCCTTTTTTTTATGCAGAATTTTGAACATATAAAGAAAAACTTAAAAAACATCCAGTTTTATTATTATAAACATTTGCCTTTTTTTTTTTTTTTAATGGTGCAGTATTTGCGAATCTTAATGAGAAAACTTTTCATATATTAGGTACAATCTGTTAATTATATGTCCATAATTCATAGGTATTTATTTATATCCGTTCATATATGCATAATACATGAAAATAAATAATTCTTAGAATTGCAGTTATGTTAATCCCTTGCTTTGATGGAATACGCAAAATTAATTGCGGTTCAAGACGTAAATAATTATATGCATAAAAAAAATTATATAACAGCATTTACTGAAAAAATATTGAGCATTATTATAATTAATATTGCTAATATAATTCTCATAAGAGCACAAAATATATAAGCCACGTTTTATTAAAAAAAAAATTATAGTAATATTTTTTTTATCAATTGGATATATAATATAATCATTTTTGTGTGAAATCAACGCCTTAAAAATTTATTTAACATATATAAAAAGTAAGAAAGTAAATTTTTTTTTTACAAGATTTGAATTTTTTTAAAATATGTTTAATGATTTATTTACATGTTAAAAAAATATTTTTATTTTTACAACTTTGTAAAAGATTTTTACAGAAGTATTACACGCATACGTGGCAGGATTAAATTTATTTTATAATTTGTTCATCTTGTTTTAATTTTTCAGAAATTTTTTTTATTTTATGATGAGCATTTTTTTGGTTTAATTTATCATTTGTATTATTCTACAAAATATGCTGTATAAACATTTCGCATTTTTATAGAAGAACATTTTTCAACAGTTTAAAAATTCGCTATATGAATAAATTTATACATTATACGTAAATAACAATACAATACAATACAATATGTATTTTTTTTTTTTTAATATTATGAATTAATTCAATTTAATATTTTTTTTTTGGTGTTATTATAATGGTTGAAAATGAAGTATATAACCGGGATATGAGAATAGTGCGTAGCAGGGAACGGCTAGATGGAAGGCCAACGCTTCGTTCATTTTTTAATAAGGATGGTTTGCTATTAAAAACATATGGTTGGATAGTAAGAAATGCGGTAGGCCTTATAGTATTAATTCATGGATTAAATTCACACACAAGGTTTTCATTTTTGAGGCATAACGTCCATGTGTTTAATAATAGAGCAATATTAATGGACGCAGATAATTATTACATTTATAAAAATAGCTGGATAGAACATTTTAATAAAAATGGATATTCTGTCTTCGGAATAGATTTACAAAGCCATGGCGAATCAGAAGGGTGGGAAAATTTAAGTCTTAATGTAAAAGAATTTGATGACTTAGTATATGATGTGCTTGAATATATTCAAAAAGTTCAAGATGATAACGCACGATATATGAATTATAGTAGTAGCAGTTATAGTAGCAGCAGCAGTAGAAGTAATAGTAGCAGCAATAGTAGCAGCAATAGTGGCAGCAATAGTAACAGTAACAGTAATAGTAACAGCAGAGGCGGTGAGTCGCCTCGTAATGATAATTCGGCCAACCGAATGATAGCACCCCTTCCAGTATATCTAATTGGCCAATCTATGGGAGGAAACGTTGCTCTAAGAGCATTACAGATAGTCGGAAAATACAGGGGACTTAATCGAAGACTAAATATAAGAGGTTGTGTATCATTATCTGGTATGATTGCTGTAGAAGCATTAGGATTACCAAGCTCATATATATATAAAAGTTTCTTTATGCCCTTGTCAAGATTCTTGTCCGATTTCTTACCAACATTAAGGCTTTTATGCGAAATGCCTTATAAAAGGTTTCAATATATTCGTGATATAGGTCGATTTGATACAATGCGTTATAGAAGAGGTATAACATGCAGATTTGCATATGAACTTTTAAAAGCAATGGATAATTTAGACCATGATATGAGATTCATGCCCAGAGATATCCCGGTATTGTTTATTCATTCATCGAAGGACAAATTGTGCTATCCTGGAGGCGTTGTTTCATTTTATAATAGACTAAATATTCGTAATAAAGAACTGCACATGTTAAATTATATGGAGCACATGCTAACTATGGAACCAGGAAATGAAAGGGTCTTAAGTAAAATTATGAATTGGCTTTACAACATGTCAAGGCCGCAAAGAATCACTGCTTAAAAGAATAATTAAAAAATGTCATTTATGCGGAGAAGTATCTTCCTTATAATGAAAAGAGTGTAGACAGTTACTTCAATCCTGTGTGTGTGCACAAACATGTATGTATATATGTATGTATATGCATATATATAGTTTTACGCATATGTGTTGGGATTTGTTTAATTTGTAATATGGGATGTGACTACCATGGCATCTGTTTTTTTTTGTTTTTTTGTTATCCTGAAAAAAGTTCATTTTTTTTACTCTGCATGTTATAATCCCCGAACATCAAATTAATGTGTTATATTGTATCATAAAATGCCATATTAGAGCATGCCATATGCTTTATTCATTTTTAAATTCTACCTAAAATACAAAATCATAAACAAGTAAACTATTCGTATTGATTTATATTTTTATTAACATGAAATAATTAACTACGGATTAATATTATGTATTAATGATGCTTTTCATTTGTCGATCATTGGAAAGGGGAAGATATAGGAGAAGAAAATAAAATAGTTGCAATTACAAATCGGTTGAAAATATTCCGTCCGAATTGATCTCTCGATGTGTGTTGCAAGAACAATGTGAAATAAGAAGCGCGATGTTCTGTGTAGAACACAAAAAATAATAAAATTGCCATTATTAAAGTAAAACTTTTCTTATATTCAGCATATATCTAAGGGAAGAGCGAGCAAATGTGCATGTAAGAAAAAATATAGGCAAATTTTCCTTCACTAATAAAGGTGAAAATGTGATAAATTGAAGTAAAAGGCATAAATAAAAAGAGGGTGAACATTTTAACTAACTCGAGTTTTACATTCGCAAATAAGCATATTCATTGTGTTTACTTTAAATATGTCTTCACTTTTCTGAAGAACCATCAAAATGTAACTCAATAATAGAACAAATATCACTTAAAACAAATGAAAAAAAAAAAGAGGTCAAAAAATGAAATGAATCCAAAACTACAATGGCCAAAGTAGCCGATCGTCTTGCACAAAACTGACAAACATAGTAATTATAGTAGTCGAAACGGAATAAACCTATACTGCACTTATAATTAAATGTAATAAAATGCGATCATTCGTCAGAAGTATCATATGCAGTAAACTAATTTGGTGGCTATATGCAAGAATTGTAATTTTTTAATTTTTTGGTTTTCATTTATCATTTTGTAATAATGTTTTTTTTTTCTTTTGATTGTTATTTTTTTTCAAATATGTCTTTTAACTCTAATAATTAAGTATTCGTAATACTAAATCTTTTTTATGCAGTAAGAATTATAATTTTTTAACGCATATTTCATGTAGATTTTTTTAATTACGCAAACGTCAGATGATATACATGTATCTCTGTCAAATGCTTCAATTAAAGAATCGTTTTTTTGATATTACACGGTCATTAATCGTGCATCATATGACTCAATAACGTTGTCCAAAAATAAAACAAATAAATTAATACTGTTTCCATTTCGAAACATTGTTAAATGGCGTTATAAATGAAGCTCTATAATATTTTCCTCTAATAAATGTATGTTAATTTTTTGTCATCTTAAATTAGATATGCTTAATGAATACACAAAAATGCACAAAGGTAAAGCAAATTAAGAAAAGAAAAGGTGTGTTCCGCTGCTTTATCAATATAAAAAAATTTATTTTTTTTGGACAGCACGCGTAACGCCACCTAGCCACATTTGTAAGAAACCATTAAACTTACATTATATATTATATGTAATTAAAAACATATATCTATCTTATTATTATTATTATTACATATCATAATCCAGTAGTTACAACTGTCCCTAGAATAAGCCTAAGAATTAATTGACACCTTTTACATAAATAACTGGAGGAAATATAGCCTAATTAGAACTGTGAGAAAAATAACTGTAACTTCAAGTAGTCAAGCATTCTCTCACATTATAACGCATCAGATGTGTGGCTAAAAGCTGCTCAATAAAAGGACGTGCGATACTTACTAGGTACATATAAAATAAGCTATCCAAAGTCAGCTCAATCCCTAAACTTGAAATTAAAGAAAAAAACGCGAATTGTGACCAAAAAATTATATATACACATTTATACATATCTGTAACCTTAAAAAAATAGATATGATATAGTAATACAATTTAACATTATGTACAGCTACTTTCCACAAAATTGTGAAGCTTGATTATTACCAATCTTTATACATTCGAATTTCACCATTTGTAAAATTCTCTTTGAGGTAAATGTATCCCACGAGACATAAACGGTTACTCAATCAGCTAGTTAACAAATTTGGTGACACTAATGTCCTTTTTTAGGGATACACTTATCACTCGTTAATTGTGCCTATTTTTCTAATAAAAATGTTAAAGCCGAATAGACAAACCTTTTTGAAAGGCATAAAGCACTTACCTCATCACCAGCATTATACTCATAATAGAAATAAAGAAAATTAATGGTGAGTACAAGGTGTGCAATATTTGCCTACATATATTAACAAAAGAAAAAATAAAGGTAGTAAGAAAAGATATGATTGAACATGTTTCCCATAGTTCATGTAATTTTTATAAAAATGGATGTCAAGATAACCACAACAGAATAGTACCACTTCAGTTAAATAGGAACCTCCACCATTAGAATTTTCTTATATTGTAATATGTTACAAGATTTAATATCAGAAAAAAAAAAAAAAATTAAAAAAATTTTTTTAAAGTAACAATGCAGCATTGTTCGTAGGAATGTTCCTAAGAAAAAAAATATTAGCGGGAATCCATGTTACAAACAATTATTTTTCGCAATAATGAACTACTGCAGAATGACAAATTTTGGGCTGAAATGGGGATCATAAGATATAAAAGGTCAAATAATATTAAAAAGAAAGAGTTAACTATATTAGTAACAAAATAATATCAAATTAATACGTCATTAAAAAAAAAAAAAATTTTTTTTTTTGTGAACAGTTAATTCAACATTGAATGAAACAAAACTGAAATTTAATTTATATCATTTAACGTATATTTATAATTCCTTTGTGATAAATATTATGTATGGAATTAAATGAAGCAAATAAATAGCATATACGAAACAAATATGTGTATTTCTCATTATGTAATGATAAAATTAAGGCTATTTTCAAAAATTTAACAAAAAAAAAGGCGCAATTTTTTAGTGTGCTAATATGCTTGTGCTTTTTACATATAAGTAACGCATAATTAAATATGTAAAAAGACACTAACACAATGCAAGAAATTGTCATAAGAAAAACACATGGGATATAATGGTTCAATTATGTACTTTTAAAGACTGCTTTAAAAACTTAATTTTGATTGTAATAATGCTGAAGCAACAAAATGTGATGCGTATACAAACATTATGGGTAAATAATGAGAAGCAAATTTATAAGGAACAAACAAAAAAATGCTATATGAATTTTATCAAGGCGTATAAATGCATATACACATATGTACTCGTATATACGTGTATGAACATTATGCACAACAACCAAAAAAAATTTTATATTTATATAAAAAATATACTTTTTTTTCCCACATAATAAGGAAGAATCCCCTAAAAAAAAAGGCGCATAAAAAACGTCTTGTTTGAACAAAAAAAATAGAGTTGGTGTTTCATATAGCAACTTTAAAAAACGGTACTTCAATTTTATGTGACAATTACGGATCACCACCTTGGAAATTACATTTTCAGTTTAGATCTACATTAACACATAAATTATTGTGCCAATTTTTTAAAGACCAGTCGGTTATACTTTTTTCTGTTTATCCTCGTTCTATTTATGGCAGAAGCTAATATTTATTTGAAAAAATTCCCAATACATGAGAACTTTTATTTTGTTAGGCGGTTTTTCTATGCTTCTTCCAATGCTTCTTCCCTTGCTCCTTCCCGTGCTTCTTCCCTTGCTCCTTCCCATGCATCTTCCCCTGCTTCTTCCTTTTGAGTGCTGCACCACTTGTTCCAATTATGCTTCCGTAGTCGTATTAAAATATAACATAACCCTTCTCATCCATTTCATTTCCTCAATTTTTTGGATTAGACGTTTTTTGTTAGTATAATTTTCTTCTACCTACTTCTTTGTCCTTATGAAGCCACACATTCCACTGCTTCTCCTTTATCCATGTGCTAAGTGTGTTTTCCTTCCAATTTTCAAACATTTCGGTCTTTTCAGATTTCCATTTCATCCATTCCACAACATCTTTGCTAAAAAATTCCTTTTTTTTCCTTTCGGTATACATCTCCCATTGTCTCTCTTCTCTATATGTTCTTTCTTTCCATAGATTCCAATTTTTTCTATCAATCAATACTTTCGATTTATCCTTTGATCCTTTAGCTTCCCAATTAGCCCAATATTCATCTTCTTCAGCTTTCCACTTTTTCTCTTTCCATTCAGTTATTCTTTTAGTTTTCCATTTATCAAAATTTTCCAACATCCAATTATCTAATTTGTATTGATCTTCGGCAATCCAATATTCCCAATCCTTTTCCATAGATTCTCTTATTGGTGTCTTAATCCACTCTTTCCATTGCTCAGTTGTCCAACTTGTATTCCTTCTAAAAACATCAAGTATGTATTCATCTCCCGAACTTTCAAAGTGTTTCATCGCTTTATTTTTCATTAATCTAATCCACTTTTGCCACTGAAAATCTGTCCAGTTTAAAGAATTTTTTATGACATTAAGTACACAATCATCCATATTTTTGTTGTAATATGCCCATCTATTTTGCATTGCTTTTATCCATCCTTCCCATTCCAGTTCTTTTTTTTCAAACCATGAAGAAGTCAGATTTTCCATACTCGTGTTGAATTTTTCCCAGTCTCTCTCCGTTTCCTTCATAAAATCATTCCACTGATCCTCTTTCCATTTTTCTGGCCTATCCCTGAATTCAGAGTTCTGTAAAGAGGTGCTTTCTTGATAGCCCCTCGTTTTCATTTTTGTTTTATATTTCTGAAAGTACTACAAAGGGTAGAAAAAAAAAGCACACAAATATGTAAATATACATGCACATTTTTTCCATTCAAATTTTGATATCTAAGCAGAATGGATAACTTTTACGGTACCAAATCTTTATGCCATTTTTTAGCTTACCTCATTCAAAGCAGGTACGACCTCTGAAGCGGACGATAAAATACTCAGGGTGCATGGTATATACGAAAGAAGGAACATAATTTTCATTTTCGATAACGTATACCTTGAATTTAATTCTAACTGTTATGATAAATTATCAGTAAAAAAACGAATTCTTCTATATATACATATATATTCGCCTTCTCCGTTCGTGTCCTTGCATATATTTTAAAGACAAATAAATAACTATTTTACACTAAAAAGAACTATCTGTAAATATGAGTGTATCTAATCATGTACCGCACATTAGTCTGTGTACATTTCATATTTACACGTATATTTTAATTGATATTATAAGAAAAAACTAATCATTAATTATCACGGACTAAAAAAAATAGTACAAGTAAAAACTAAAATACCAAAAAATTAAAAACAAATCACAAACAGGTTTACTATTATTATTGTTGTTGTTGTTATCTGATCAAAAACGTGGTAATTAATGTGAAAATGAAATTAATTAACAAATATTTAATTCAAATTCGGTGGCGATTTTGTTCTGCTAGAATTGATTCTATGGAGAACGTGACCAAAAATGTTTATAGAAACAGCACTTAATTATATATGAATTACTGTTATACATCTATACAAAATTCAGCAAATGTTTAATTCATATGTTCATAGGTTCACGGATTTGATTTTTTTTTTTTTTTTTTTTTTAAATTGGTTGTTGCAGAAATGAAAAATGAGCCCTATGATAATATATACATTTTTAAGTTCTACATTGTTCATTCGTACAAACTTTAGGTTATATCGCCTAGCAACCAAGCGTTACGCTTATTTGCTATTTTTTAAAAATTTTAAAAAAATATATTTATGTTGTGAGAGTGATAAAAGGAATATTTCAAATAAGTACAAAATAATCTTTTAGCAATTACAATTACATCGCGGCACAACCACGCTATGTATATAATAAACTTAAATCTCATATATAGATATAATAAAACACAAATAAGAACATATATAAAAACGCAAAGTACAAATCTTTTTAATTTATATATTATATACACAAGTTAAAAATTAACAACAAATCAAATTATAAAAATTTATAAAAGCTAATAGTAAAAAAAAAAAAATTACTATATTATATTTATATTCAAAATATAAATAATTTATTTAATTCCTTCAAAAAAAATTTCTAACCTATTTTTTTTTTGCGCTATATTAATGTGTGCACAAAATAAATTAACATCAACAACATCATGTGGGGGAAGAGTTTAAATTTATGATTTTTTACAAGCTTCTTTTAAAAAATAGAATTAATTTAAAACAAGGTAACACAAACCACAACTTAAAAAATTGCTCAACATTATGTATATAATATATATTTATTCAGAAATTTTCTTACGTTTAAAAAATAAAAATGAATGATGAATTTTTCGTATAAATAAGCTGCTGAAACTTTGGCTAAAACTTTTAGCACATTTTACCTAAGGTTAAAATTTTTTTGAATTATTTAATTATTATGATTTTTTTTAAGGTTCTTATTTAAATCGTACAACATTACTATAACGGTAAAAAATAAATCCCCAAAGGGCAAAATATCAATATACATTAATTAATTGGTTAAAAAAATTGCATGTAAATGTTGTTGAAATGTTAATTGTTCTGTTTAAAAGGATCGTACGAAATGTGAAAATTTTCTTCTTCAAATATGATAGATAAAAAAAATATATACGGTAACTTTTTGCGTACTTATTATGAATAATATAGCTCCTTATCAAACTGCAAAAAATGGAAAAAATAAGACAAAAGAAATAATATTCTGAATGAAAAGCGGCAGGAAAAAAATTTCATAGAAAGAGCACATAGGAGTGGTTTGCAAAATTGTGCAGATTATAAAATATATGACTGGCTAAATGGCAAGAAAAATATGTTAAATAGAAAAATTAATTACTACACGTAATTTGTATAACGTACTAATTAAATAATTTTGTACGACGCACTTTCTCTTTTTGTTTATGAATTAATCATAGTATGACGATGTTGCGTTTTAATACTCACAAAGGGAAGGTAAGCAAAATTAGAGCGCTCCATTTAAAAATTGCGCATTTAATAAAAACATATTTTGATGCGACGCTTTTTAATCATAAACAAATTGGTCTTGCAGTTAGGAAATTACCAAACACTTTTCTCACAGCGCAAAGCTTAACAAAAAAAACTTCATGCACTTTTTATATGTACCTATTTGAATTAAAACATAGCTCATTACAATAGCTGAATGTTATAAAAATTTCGAGCAGTATAACACAATTATTAAACATTAATAATGGAATAAAATATAATCGAATGTGTGAGATGATAGTTAAACGTATTTTTTACATAAAAAAATGATTTTATTTTACTGCTGTAATTTGCAATGATTGTGAATATACGGTCTGAAAATTGCAACTTTTTATGCAGTCATTGCATATGTGGAACAACTTCAAGTGTGCGCTATATCATCTATTCTCGTTTTTCCTTAAAAAACCTTTTACACCATTTTCTAACAAATGGGGGAAACAAATAAAACAAATTAATTCAATTATTGGTAAACCCTCTAAATAAAAATTTAATTAAGCAAACGATGTAACATCCTTCCTGTGTAACATTTTTATAATTCCAATCAAATATGCATCATTAAAATGTAACGTCAAAAATTGTTATTGATCACACACCTGTGGTAGAACTTTAAATTTTCTATGCTTTATAAAGAATGGCTTATTAAACTATGAAAAGAACCGATAATATAAATTTCTCAAAGGTAATGAAAAATTATGTGATTAACCAAATTATGAGAAAATAAAAAGATGTTTACTATTTGAAGAGTGCGTCGTATCTCATCCGTGCAACCTGTTTAACAACTTAATGCGACTAAAAATCAAGAATCAATTTTTTGAAGTAATATATGTACCAAAATGATACATTATAAATAACTTCTAACATGTTCAGGTAAATCTACGCGCACGAAAAATTGTTACATTGACGCAATAAAGGTAATATAATCAAAAATTCGATAATAAAATTTAGGGTCCTACTCAGACGTGATTCGTGGAAAAAAACGAAAAATTTGCTGAAATCGTTTACCTAAGCCTAATAATGATAATATAATAAAAACGGGACACTAAAAAAATATACGTCATTTTATTCCTAAATATGGACAGATGGAATATGCTACACTTTTATGCAGTTATTACTGCAAAGGAGAAGTAATTTATATTCTCATATATGTGTAATTATATCAAATAAAAGATCGCCCTTGCGAGCAAATGAACTCTAATTTTATGGCCGTTTCTACAAATTAATGAATAAAACCAATCTGGTGGTGCCTGGTCTTCACCTTACTAAATTAACATTCAACTACATTGTATGACAATACAGTTGAATATACAAAATTGTTATCGTAAGATATTTTCCCTTTTTTTTTTTTTAATAAACCATATGTCTTGTCTAATGATTTAACATCAAATTTATTATTTCAAAAAACAAAAAAAAATTATGATTTTTCACAAAACAAATAAATAAGCATTAAAACAAATCCTGAATTTAAATATATATATATAACAATTATCATATTAAATTCAAATAAACAAAGAATGCTCAAATGTTCATTTTCTCTAATAATAAATGAGAAGCATCATAAATTATGGTGTGTCAAAAAAAAAAGTTACACAACTAAAAACAAATATAGCTTAATATAAACTATTTTAAAACATATTTCTTCAGTTTTACTTTGTAACACTGATTGTCTCTTTAGACATTATATTTAGAATTTTATTTTCATTTTTTGAAAGAATTTTCTTCCTTTTACTTATTAAGGGTGTTCGTTCGTTCTTTCTTTATTTCTTCCCTTCTTTCTTTCCTTCTTTCTTTCTCATTTTATTAGCAGCTCTGTTCATAAAGTGAGGTAGAGCGCCCACTGAAATGCTAGAGAACGTACATCATTTCAACATTTATGTTTTATAACGTTATCTGTTCTGTAGGCATTACTGGGTCACCCTGCACAACCAATTCGGAGGAGAACCCCCGATAAGTGTAATAAAAAGGAAAATAATGAAAATATGTCCCTAATATTACATAAACTCTTGTACGTTTTACACGTCGCAAGTTAACAAACTAAATATATGCCTACTGATCGAGATATAAATTCCTCGATTCTTCAGTCATACATTCTTCTATAAAGTATCGCATCCATTCCTTAAACCACGTGATTTTATCGTTTTTCCATTTTTCCCAATCCATGTGGTTTTGAATTATATACATATTTTCAATCTTTTCTGTCAATTCTATCCAATGTCTTCTTTCTCTCTTGAGTCTTTCTCTCCATTTCAACCATTTGGTCATTTTGATGATATACAAATACTCTTTCCAGGGGTCCTTTTTTTCCCACTCTGTCCAGTATTTATTTTCCTTAACTTTCCAGTCACTCTTGGTCCATTCCTCTAATCTGTTTTTTTTCCAAATGTCCCAATCTCTTAATATCCATCTGTATAAATTCGATTCGTTTGTATTAATCCATTTTTTTAAATCATTTATCATCATATTTTTTATTTGTGAATTAACATCATTGTGATTATCATTACCATTATCATTGGGATAATTATTTTTATTCATTTTTTCTATTTCGTCCCTCCATTTGTTTTCCATCGTCTTTACCCATTTATTCCACTCATATTCTTTTTTCTGAATCCATATTCTTTTTTTATTTACCATAAATCCTTTGAAATCCATCCATTCCGGTTCGAATCGTCTTAACCAAATATTCCATTCGTGTCTGTATTCTCTTTCCAATTTTTCCATTTCTTGTGTCTTGAATTCTACAAAGCTATTCCAGTCGTCTTCCAACAATCTCGCCCACTTTTCTATATCAAAATCGCTCATATCTTCAATTCCCCTCATCCTTTAGGACGTCGTATCTTAGAACAAAAAAGAATATCTATAACAGAGTTAAAAGTTTGGTGTTACTCAGAATTCTACGTTTAAATATAAAAAGGCAGGGGAGGAGGAAATAAAAATAAATAAAATGAAACAAAAACAAAAGTTTGCTTGATCATTTTTAAATTTTAAGGCAAATTAAAAAGCCCCATAATGTGCTTGCATGCAGGCGTGATACTTACCAACGTGAAGATGCACGATGGGTTATGTGGTAAGAGAATAGTAAGCTAAAAATGGCATGCAAATATATATACATATATATATATATATATATATAAATGTACTCATGAAGAGGCAGATTCTGTTTTCACATTTGGTAATATAAGTTCTAATGTGGTTTACTCTTTCTTTACTTTGAAAGGAGATTAAAAATTAATTCATTTTTTAAATTAAAAGTAAATCCGCCGGAAATTTAAAATAATCTGTAGTGTTTTAGGATAATTGTCTTGTGCTCCTGGATATGTTTCCCTATTTTCTAAATTTTTATAAAAAGGAGAAACTAATTCTTTTGTAAATGAGAAGAGGAAAAATACTAATTGTGGTACTCAATTAAGGACAAGTATGTCTTTTCATTTGAATAAAGTATATGCGATATCATGCTTTGACATATAACTAAGTGGGGATGTTATTTAAAAATAGGTCCCACAGGATTGTGAACATTCCTTAGTATAATTCTCTTAAAATTTATGTTAAAGTCATCATAGAAATTGTATTTATTTATGCAGAATACTTAGTTTTATAATTTATCTGTTAGTAGACTTTACTTGCGATATTTAGTACATTTCTTTTATTTTGGTTGTTAAAGAATGGACTTTTGAAATGGAAAATTTTAAGAAATATGTAGAAGTATTTAAATAATATCTATGATAATTTATTTATAATACAAATAATGAAAATTCTATTCCTCTTTTGTAACTTTTTATTTTAATTTTTATTATAAATTAAATATATTCAACGCTTTAGTGCAATATTCTGCAAATTTGCATACGTTTCCATTTATTTTTTTTTTCCATATAACTATATTGCCATTTTTGGTAGCAGTTATTTTATCTCGTGCTAAATTGCACCATTTCTCAAACGGTGAAAATGAAACGTTAGCAGTATTACATATATATCAAAATATATTCCAAAAATGTCTTTTAATTTGTTTATTAAAAATAAATAAAAAGAAATCGGTCTTATATAATTTATAAATAGATCTTAATAAAAATAATAACTCTGCAGACGCAAGACATTTTTTTTTTACCATATTTTGGGTTTCCTATTTTTTTAAAAGATTAAAAAAAATAAAATGTTAGAATTAAATAATCACAATGGTCCAATTTTCTGTTTATTTTTATAACTTATGATAAATTGTTCAATTAGAAAACACTCAATTTTGTTAAATTATTTTTTTTTTTTGTTCCATTTTATTTCCTATTTTGTATAGAATTTTTCTTTCATTCACGCATTTAAAATAGAAGAAAAAGGAATAAAGATTGTATTGCAAAATAAAACGCGAAATTACCTTTTTCATTGCTTTTGAATTAAAATATAGAAACGGAAATTTAATAGTTTAAAAAAAAAAGAAAACTTTGGCATTTTTTTTTCTATATTTATTAATATACTAGTCTAAAAATAAAGTTTCAACTCTGTCTACATATACGTATCATAAGAATTATTGTCAAAGGAATGCTAATTCGTCTACTTAAAAGGATGATATAGAAAATAATGTTTATTTTTTTAAAATACTTATACCTAGTTATGTAGTCACCTAAGTAAATATATAATAACACCATAATCCATTTTATCTATACTACTGCTTGTACAATCGCGTATAAGAAAAATTTTAGAAAATGGAAAAATGGAAAAAATAATTATGTCAGGATAAAACATCGCGGAACGCAATCACTTTCTATAATGCATGTATCATTAATTATTCTGCGAGGACATGTTTCAATACTTTAAACAAATACTCAAAACAATTAACATGGGAATATGAGGCTATGGTGCATGATGTTTTTTCCTTTTATTTGTATTATTAAGATTTAAATAGGATAGTTACATTTATACATGTGGATATGATCACTTTGTAATATTGTATAATTTAATCTTGGTGTGCAGATTTTTTTCTATAGATAACAAAAGTGATAATGTAAACACATTATTAAAGTTGTTCACATTTTCTGTGCACAAAATAAATGTGATAATTTCGTTACAAATATAGCACATGGTGATGCCAATATGAGTCACCTTATATATATAATCATCTTATGTTAAAAAGACATTTAAAAAATATTTCCATAAAGGCATTCATGCTGATAATGCTCTTGTATATGCGTGAATTCTTCATGAAAAAAGCAATAGTCAAAATAGTATAATTTATAGTACTTATTTCTTTAAAAGTTTTCTTAAAGTATTAATGAAAAAAAAAAAAAGATTATTAATACAATTTAAACTTGGTGTACAACATACTAAAACAAACACATGAATCTTTAAGTTCGTTTCATGCAAATATATAGTAGCATAAAGGAATTTGTTTTTTATAGCATATTTTTCACACATGAATTGTGCATATTAATTTAAATAACACGTTCAAATGATAATCCAAAACATGCTTTAGGAAACTAAAAAAAATACTGTCAAACGAATTTCATTTTTGAATAAAGTGAATTAAATAAATATATCATATATGCTATAGCTGTATTAGACACACGCATAAACATACTGGTCCCCTTGAATATATACTATTCCGAGTATATGCTCAAATTGCGACATAAAAGTTTAGAGATCTATAAAAGCAATATATGTGGATTCGATTTTTTTTATAATATAGGGCGTTTCCTGTATTTTACATAATGTTTTATAATTTTCTTGCATTTATCATACTTAATCTGATAGTAGAGGCCCAAAGAAAAAGATAACAATAATGATACAATATACATTTTAAAAACTGAAGCGGAACAAGCAGCAGTAATACCAAAAAGACAACCAAATAACATTTGTGGCATTATTACGACAGCAATTGTACCAAAAATGATAAGAGGTAAAAATATTCTATATTGTTTTATATCGTTAAGCAATTTTTTATATCCACTTCTGTATTTAGCGCTATACTTTTTACTATAACCATAACCACGAATGAAATCACTTTTCATGATATTTAACATATCTGATTCGACTGTTTTATCAATTCTTTTTAAAAGTCCACATATTCCCAATTCGGTAACTTTTTTGTATTTATGCTCTCGTATTAACTTATCGAATTCTTTTTCTTCATTTATAGCATCCGATATTGTAGAGTATTTTTCATTTTTCAATATATCAAGTCCACTGTTGTAAAGACTGTCATTCGACATATAGTTGATACTTTCTTCAGAATCGTATACTCCTAAATCATCAAATATGCTATCTTCAGAGACATTTCGTTTTAATTCATTTAATGGCCTTTTATAATTTTCTTCAAAATTTGAAAGGCTAGATACACTTTCAGAACTATCATCGCGTATTAATGTATTAAGGGTCCTTTGTGCATTTCTATCGTCTGTTAAAAAATTTAATTCGTTTCGAAAACTTTCATCATGCATTAAAGCATTTAAGTGTTTAGAAAATTCATTACCATCTTTCTCTAATACGTTAATAATTCTTCCTTTTAAAGAATTATTTTTTGTTTCTTCTCCTACGTTAACTCCTCCAAAGAGCAGTCTACTCGTTCTAACACCTAATAATGTGCCGTTTTGGCTGTTTCTTCCATTCTGTAGTTCACAGAAGCTAGATGCCTAAAATGAAGGATAAATGATTCAGAAATTTGTGAAAAAGGCTTATTTTTAGAGAGAATTAGCATTTTTCTTTAAAAAACGCACATTATAATAAGTATACAAATTAAAATGTACATATATATGTATAAACTAAAATGTACATATAAATATATATTATACTACGCGAAATTCGTAAATTCAGTTGGTTTCGTACCTCGTAGGAACAATTCCGAACACTTAATACAAGGGCAAACGCAGCAATTTTCGTGAAAAAAAAATTAATTATTTTTACGTTCATCTGGGATAAATTTAAAGATACGAACAGGGCAGATTAGTAATTCTATATTGATCTATTTTAGAATTGTTCCGCGATACAGAATAATTCTTCGGACATATTACAATTCTGCGTCCTAATTTTTTATTTATTCATAATATAAAATATTTCAACTTTAGTTAAAGTTATGCAAAACGTATATTATTAAATTACAGTAAATGAAAGATAAAATGTTAAAAGAAAATATTTTATAAAGTATTCTATGCAACATTATCGCTAATTAATATGCCGTGAATTATGTAAAAATAATAGATCTAAAATGTGATCATATTTGATCTAAAAAGTCGTATATCAGTTCGTTATATTTCTAAGACAACATTGCTTGAAAATAACATTTAAAAAAAAATTTATTTATATGTAAAAAATATATATTATGCACTATAAATCGACGACTCCTTTAATTTGTATGCAATATTGTAAAAAATATAATTGATCATTTGACATGTACATTATAGCAAAAATAAGTATTATTTTTATTCACGGCAAAAATTAAAAAGTGAAGAATTTTAAAAGGACTTCCAAATTTTTTTCATACTAAAATTCTACATAAATTAATTTTGACAATTTTACCATATGCAGCGGTTTTAATAAATGCATTTACAGAAATAAAGCGAGAAATATTTTTTCGCAAGCTAAGAATGTACATTTATTTCAATATTTAACGTTATATTTACTACGCGCATTTATTTTTTTAGAACAAAATAATTAATAAACAATAAAATAAGGGTTGTAAAGAATTTTTTTCATCTCACGTTTCACTTTTTAATTATAGTTTTTTTACATAGATCAATATTTTTAAAGTGTTATATTTCCAAAAATTGTAGTAGACAACGGTTTATTTTTTCGTATTTCTGAATTGTAAATATTTTTGCAAACTGAAAAATTCTAATATAAATACTTCAAGAAAGAAGAAAACATTTTTTCAGCAAACTTAAAGATTCATCTTTAACATTTATGCTAACATGCAATTAATAATATAGAACAAAAATGAATGAAAATATAAATAATTTGTACATACGTACATACATGTATACATGTATATATTTCACAAAGTTGTAAGGAAAAGGTGCTTTTAAATATTTAATTTTTACTTTTGCGCATTTTCAAATTTCTGAATTATCTTATATTGCATTATTCATCAAAGCAAATAGATATAAATAATACAGAAATTTGCTGATTTGACTAGGCGTATGAAGATAAATGATTATACCTGACGCATTCACTGTAAATATGATATAAGACATGATTTTTTATATACAAAAATAAGTTATTAATTTTGGTTCTGCTTAATCGAGTAATCCTTTTTAATGTTTGAAAAGCGATAAATTATTTACATTGTTTGCTCAAATAAATCATTAATTTGTTATATTTATCGGAATAATTATTTTGTAAATTTCAATTCTTATGAATTATATTTTTTATACATCAATAAAAACTATCCTATGGAAGAATTTTTTTTTAAAGACATTTTATGATTACCAATTTAAAGGCAAATTATGTTGATGCATGTATAATATCATTCCTGTTCCAATATAACAGTGTTACATATTTATCGCATTTCTTACAGTAATTTAAAATATAATATTTTTTCAGTTAATTCTTAAAATAATTAATCATTTTACATATGTTGTAAAATAAAGTTTCTTTAGAACAATTTCAATAAATATAGTCAACAATTTCGCTCTTGCAACAGCCAAAAATGGATTGTAAAAATTTTACATATTACGGTTAGTAGCAACCTCTAAAGAAGCAAAAAGTGTAAGAGGAAACCTTTATCTTTCTACTAGTGTCTACAGGACAACTGTTCTGCATTTATTCTACTGAAACAGTTAAACGGATTAATGCATAGCTGTCATAAGAATATTAAAACTTATTCATTTTAAAATGTGCATACAACACCTGTTGAGATTATTTACATCCTAATATCATTTTCAATTCTGACATTAAATAGAGGAGATAATTTCAAACAGTATAACGCAATTAAAAAAATTAAATACTCAAAAAATTTTAATTTTTGATAGCTTAAATGAATAAAATTATGTATATCATTGTTGTGGCAACGTTAAAACAAAAAAAGTATAAATGAACAAAACGAATAATAAAAAAAATTATATTTCTTTTAAGCATTATTCCTGAAAAACCGAAACATATTTCCCAAATGCATTAATATTAATCGACTGCTCCTTCCATTTTTGTGTAATTTTTATAAAACTACGCTTGAACTATTGTTACGTTTAATGTAATAACGTATGAAAAGTAATGTACCTAGTGATGATTCTAAAAAGTATTTCATTTGATAACAAAAAATGTAAGACTATTCATTATTTCTCCTTTTCTATCACATAATATAAATTACGTACAATTAGAGTAACGTTATTTCAGAAGTAGATATAGCGAAGCAAAAGAGATAGAAAAGAAAAATGAAAAAATAAATATATTTGGCTATGTCTTATATACTTTTTTTACTATTTACCATTCGCCGTTCGGAAACTCGTAAAGTAGTGAGATATTAAGGAATAAAAAATTAAACAGAATGTTCATCAATAACATAAGCAGAAGAGGCCAAGGAACTTTTCCAGATGTGCTAATACAAATGCTTGTGATAGGCGATTAAATGTTTGCTTATTGCCATGCATGACAATTGCAACTATTTTGTAACATATAATAAAACGTTATTTACAACTTGCACATTAACCCATAAGGGAATCATTTTCTTAATGTACAAATCTATTTGATAGGTAAAAAACTGAAACAGAGCTATTTACGCATAATTACATATCAATTTTGTGTAAAAATATAAAGAACATTTTGTTTATCACTAATTTGCAATTTTTTTAGTATTATTAATTCATCAAAACATAGCATATAAACCACTACACGTAAAATGAATAGCTCCTATTATGTAACCATGGTAAATATTTTGGGGTACCCAATGATACTGCTAAAAAAGTAGCAGCGTATTTTTATTTTCCAATGTTAAATTCAAAGATACACAACGCTTGGGCACATTAATAAAAAAAAGGAAAAAGTGCAATAATAAATATGTTTATAAAAAATAAAATATTATTAGCAATATGTTAAAAATAGCAAAATAACTATTTTTATTCTTATTAAACAATTGCAAAATTAAAAAAAATTATTATTTATTGATAACGATGGAGTAAAATGTAAAAAAAAATCAGCCCCTTCAAGCAGAAAATAAAAATTTGTATAATAAAATTTAAATGTCTAAAAATATGGTGTAACTGAAAAAGTTATCATATTTAAGGAAACAATAACAAAAAAAATTTTTATTTAATATCATTAAAATGTTTTAAAAAATTTTCCAAATGTCATCACAATTATATTATTGTTAATTCGTGTTATGTATCATATAATGAACAATAAGTGTTACGAAATAATCCATTTTGTGACTTTATAAATTAGAGTATTTGTCATGCCAAGTTACATAAAAAAATGATTTGAAAATGTGTCGACAAAAAAAATTGTTATAAAGATCAATTCCATAATGCACTTACCATTTTATTGACAATTCTAAAATAAACAAGAACAATTCTAAGAATTTCCAGCAATTGAAAAAAATATATATTTATATTAGATGCATGTAAATATATTTTCCCTTTACCAAAAATGTGTGATTTTTCAATATTATAGTATATAATAAATGTATAACTAATTTATTTGACATTTTTAGATATTTCTGTAAGTAACATGTATTATACTCTTTGCATTAACAATTTTTGGAGAATACATATTTATTCATATTATTAGTATATAAAATTTTAAAAATATTTATTCAGTTTTTACGTGCATCTATGTAAATCTTTATATTTATGTTTACTCTTCACATTTTTACTAAGATATACATGTTTTTTTTTTTTTTCTCATTTATATATTTATAAAAGTGCATTATTATTACAACACAATTAGAGTATATTAATGATGAACAAAAAATACACCAAAACTGCAGTGGGTAAGTAATCAGAAAATAGTGTAAACTAATGTGCAATGTTAATATAATAAACCATTTAGCGACTAACGCAACTTATATTTACATGTGCATACTTGGAATAATATATTCATTCAACCTCATATTTATAGTGCTAATTTAGTATCATTAAAGATAAATAAAAATAAAAATTATAAATACTGCTAATAGCATTTAAATAACAGAACAATTCCATAATACTCCAACCAGATAACACACACGCATTTGTTTTTATGCATGTAAATAACCACTTATGTCAAATATACACGTTTGGAATAATCATAAAATATATTGTAACCCATGATATTTATATGTACTATTAACCTTTAAAATTTGCTAAAACAAAACAGGAACTTTGCACTTTATGTTGTGTTTATTTTATTTTTCAATTGAAAAAAACAAAATAATATATAATTAAAGCGTATATTAGTGTAATAATATATGTATTAGACAAAAATATACAACTGTTAGTCTTGCCTAAAAAAAGACCATAAAATATTTTTTAATAGTACTTTTATTATAATTTTAGGAAAATAATAGAGACTATTTATATATAATATCGTATAATTCTTTCCTCTAATACATTTTACATTGGCAAATATATTGTTGTAATTTTCCCTTTTAAATTTGAATAAAATTTTTATCTATCAATGGATAACTCTAAAAAAGGCAATCGTTTATATTTTAATTAGTAAATTTGTCTCTCGTATAATTTTATATTAATACTCGAATTTTATTAATGCATATTAAGGAATGAATACTGATATATATATTATTGTTTTATATTTATTTTACAGTTAGGGAGGATCTACTTTCATATAGATATAATTTTGACTTATCAACAAGTTTCTATTATAGAAATGGTCTTAAACTTATCGAAGAACGCAGAATAAACGCTATTAAGAAGTGGTTGTCAAACTTCGAAAATAAGTTATCTGATTATTTAAAAAAAAAAAAAAATGTATGGGACAAAATTAACCGCGAGAAACGCTGTAGAGATTTAAATAATATGTTAGATGTTATATCAGAAAAAACTGAAAACTTACGTATACTTGACCTATTTTTTTTGTCACATAAACTAAATGAAACTGCCATTACCTTACTAAATAGAGATAAAGATTTTAATTGCATAAGGAAACTTGATAATATCGAAAATCCCCATAAATATATTACAAAAAAGCTGGATGACTTATGTGAAGATATTTATTATTTAAATGATAATAAGGCGAAACTTATAAAAAAGGATAAATGTGATTCTATTCTTAAGTATATTACAGATAAAAAAAATGAAATATTTAAAAAAATTGCTGATGACGGTATCCAAGATAAGGATATTTTTGGTTTTTGTGAAAAATGCACACGCGAAAGTATAGAAAGTATGCTTAAAACAATCAATTGCACAATTGAGGAGTCTCCTGCAGCAGAAAAATTACAAGAATCGGGGGATCTTGCAGAGACCGAAGCTGATAAAGCTGTAATGGCTCCAGTAGAAGATGAACAGGAAGTGGATGAATATGCACATGTATTGGAAGACTCACCATCAGCATTTGAAATACCAGAAGACATTAAAACATATGGTGCTCTTTCAGCTGCCGGAACATTTTTCGTTTGTTTACTTTTTTACAGAGTAAATTACAATCATCCAAAAATAGATATAAATATCCTTTATAATTATCATGATACATTTTCGTAAAATATATAGTTATGACATCTATATATTTTTTTAAATAATTATTTTTCCTTCTATAAAATAGGCTAGATCAGCAAACTCTATGTTTAAACGAAGATCGTCAAGAAGAAATCAATATGTAAGTTCTTATCCAGGTAATACAGATTTTGACGCATTATTGAATGATTTTGAACCTGGAAGTGCGCGTTTATCAAATTCTGAATATCATATACCATATGGTTCTGAAATGAATTCTTAAACTGCTCTTGTAAAGAAATTGTAGCTTAGTTTTAAGAACGCCCTTATGATGTAATAATACCGAGTTATAAAAGAAGCTATGTAGCAAATACAGATAAGAACATTAAAATGAACATAAAGATTAATTACACAATTAGGGTAATGGAAAATAACTTTTTCTATATAGATCTTTCGATCTAAGTTCTACATAAAATATCCAATATGTGGTAAAGTTTTAAAAATTTTATAAATTATAACCGGTGATAGTGCAGAAAGTTAATATTAATGTACTGTTTTTAAGAATTCATAAAATATGAAAAAAAGAATTAAAAAAAAGTATACATTCATAACCGTATAGATAACCTAATATAGATATACAAAAATTCCTCACGAAATATTTATCAAGCATTATTATTAATTAGGGAGATGTTGAATTATAATAAGGTAAAATTTTAATATATATAGTATTTCGATATGAAACTGTATTAGTTGCAAGTACAGAATAGATGCATAATATAATAATATTTGAAGAGAATAATATACACCTAAAAAAATGATGGAATACTTAAATAATGTAAATTAAAGCCAATTATAGTTAAAAGAATTAGGCAATTTCCAATATATGCTATAAAAACGGTGATTCTATGCAGCTGAATTCATTCGTCAAAGTTTTTTATAATTAAACATTTATCGTAATTAAACTAAACATGTATATGAATATTCAAACAAAATATATACTAAAAGAAGTTCAATAATATTCACTTATAAAGATACACTTACTTATTTTCACTTTTGCCCAAAAAATAAAAAAAATAATAAAACTTCTTATTATTCATGATGAATAAATGGAAGAGATGCTTTTTTCCTGTAACTAATAACAATTCATTGTGATTCTATCATTTTATGAGTTTCAATTTATTTTCCACTTAATAATATTAAGGTAATACAATTGTAAAGTACACGAAATTTATATAGCCTATTAGCATATTAAATTATATCAACTTGTGTATAGAAGATGATACCATTATTCAGTTAAATGTATTTATGCTCTGTAATAACATATGTATTGTATTACTTGTTATCTCCATCATTTGTATTAAATAAATAAAAAATAATAGAAAATATTTAATTATAAAAATATGATCATACAATTTTACACCGGAATTATTATATTTACCGATAATAAAAATA
Source organism: Plasmodium vivax (assembly GCF_000002415.2). Lineage (NCBI taxonomy): Eukaryota > Apicomplexa > Aconoidasida > Haemosporida > Plasmodiidae > Plasmodium > Plasmodium vivax. The sequence goes on from NW_001849948.1 coordinate 96,254, forward strand.
TATTGCAAAAGTGTAATATGCTATGCATTGTATGTAACTCTTACATTAATTTAACAGTTCCATGTATCATTGCATCTAATTTACTACTATGTTGGTACATGACAATTATTTTTTCTTCCCTTTTTTGTGAAATTTTTAAAATAACAAAAATTGGCATGTTTTTAATTTTAAAAATTATAACATTCTTTTCTTTGGTATATATATTAAATAAAATTAATAAAAACATTTTAAATGCTAAAACTACCTACTTTAATTGCAATATTATAAAATGATGTGCTTTTTCCATTATATAGAAAAAATGTAATCCAATAATAATATCTATGTGTTCATATGAACATCAATAGGTATTGCCTTAATTGCACTTTCATTTATTATAATTAAAGGAATTATGAAATAGAAAATGTATTTCACTTCATAAAAGATTCAACTTGACCATTCCTGCAGGTATTTATTAATCATTCAAATAAATATGTAATTAATAACACTCATTTGGCTAATAATAGAAGAAAATTTACGAAAGTTAATAATACCTGAGGAATAGTTAGATTCATTTAAAATATGAAGTGTTAAATCAAAAGTTAAAAAGAAATTGTTATAAATAGGCTCGAAAATTTCTTATTTTCATAATAAGTTATAATTAATATAATTCACATTTTATAAGGAAAACTATGATTACTATTTGATCCCTTAAACATCTGATGTGGATCAAAAATAAGAAAATATTTAAAATTTTTATTTTTTAAGTATAATTAATAGAACCATATATTATATTTAAAAATAAAAAATTAGCACAATAACATTTTGTGAATTGAAATTACATTTTAAATAACTGTAATGCTTTTATTACATTTTGGTAATGAGGGTCAAAAAGTGTTTTTTTATTCTATATTATTATAGCTGCAAAAATTTAAATATGGATTCATAATTAAAAAATATATCATACTATTAGATATCTATGTAATTTGAAAAATGCACATAGAAAAATATGTATTGTTATATGGATGATATTTTTATTTATTCCACTTAATACAAATTAAAATGGCAACATCAAGCAGTGATATTTGGGTATGTATTCATGTGTAACAAAAAAATGGTTAATAACACAGTGTACAAACATTTTTGTATTGAAATGTAAAAAAAATTACATCCTCATAATAAATATCTTATCATTAACATAACGCATTACTTTCTTCCCATTTTTAGAAAGATATTTTAGTTGGAACATCTTCAAAAAAGATCTATGATGAACTAAATCAGGATGTAAATAAAAATGATTACGATAGGTTTTGCCAAGAGTTCAAAACTGATGAAAATGCAGAAAATGATAATTTTAAATTGTGTAAAAAAATTGCAAGAAATGCAGAGAATTTATCTAAAATGGGTGTTACAGATGCATATAGATATCGTTGTACTCATTACAGACATTGGGTTTATGATGAATTACATAATCTCTTAAAAGATAAAAAAGGAAGTTCTGATATACAAGACTTTATTAATAAATTAATATATGCACAAAAATATATTATATTATGGTATGGAGAATATGGTTGTCACTTTAATTTTCATTTTAAAGATTTAGAAGAATTGGAAGAGAAACAAGAAGAGAAACGTTTGTATGATTATTTTCAAAATTATTCGTCTATTAAAACTTATGATACCTGTAATAGGGTTGAACTAGCAAAATATGAGGTTTACCTTCGTGATATTTCTGCACTATATGAAAAATATAAAAATAAAAAACAATGTTGTCAAAATTTATGGTGGAATAATTGCATAAACTATTTTAATTGTCATGATGATTATAACCCTAAAAAATTATTAAATTCTTTAACAAAACGTGGTACTCAAAGCTGTGATAACATAAAAAAAGATGATAAATCATTGAACCCTCCTGAACAAAAGAATTCTCAAAATTCCGAAGATAATATTATGAATAAATTTCATTATGCTAGGTGTAAAAATATAACTAAGGATATGATGACATGTAATATACTTCCAATAAATTTTAAATCTCCCAAAAATATTTATAAACCTTTCCAGATTGCTAACTGCGAAGATAAAACATGCACGTCTATTCCAGATATACATCTACAACCTGATAAACTTCCGGAATTTATAGCCCCTGTAACAGATAGTAAAGAAAAACCGATACCTAAATTTCCAAGTAAAGATTATACCATTTCACAATCTAATGGTGACACTATAATTGTACCTAAAGAAAATAAATATAGGTATGTATTTACGTTTAATCGTCCTATAGAAGAAAAAGATGCAAGTCCCTTAGAGGAAAATACGAAACCCTCAATAAAATGGATGTTTGGTAAGGGAGAATTGAATTGTACGGATGATGATGCGAGTAAAGATAAATACGAACTCTGCAAATACGTAAAAAATCTAAAGGAAAGTCAAAGGAAATTAAAGGAACAATATAAGGGAAGCCATGAATTAGCTGATATTATGTCTAAATTTTCTAATACTATACCACAAGTAAATGGTGATGGAAGCATTATTCACAGCAATCCTGATGAAAACACAGATTCAGAAGGTATCATATTTCCTGATAGTGATGACTATAATATAGATATGTCAGAAGATGAAAATAACATATTTTACAACATTCTTGTACGTATTGGTTTAGTTGCATTTCTAACCCTAGGATCAATTTTTCTTTTTTTCGCTTATTATAAGGTAAATGAAGATTAAGTTTTAAAGTTCTAATAATTAATGTTTCAATTTATATTTTATTTCGATTACAAATTTTATAATTTAAAAAAATTGTATTATCAATTTTATGTATTTCTCATTTTTGTGTTAGTATACTCCAATTGGATCAATTATACATAGGAAGTTATTAAGAAGAAAAAGAGTTCAGGAATATACGCACAACCGCGTGAAGCAAATGCCAAAGGAGCAACATAGAAATACTTCTACATGTCCAAGAAACAGGCCATATCGTCTTGCTTATCAAACTTCATGAGATTGATAAAGCAAAAATATCATCTAATAAGGCATAACGAATAAGAAGCATAATAAAAAGGCTAAGAAAAATGTTATCTGCAGTTCTATAAATTAGATAATGAAACTAATTTGTTTAAAAATATTTTTCCTTTCAAAATTGATAACATTATTTGTATAATTTTTTAGTGTTTTTATTTTTAAGTATTTCCCATATTTTACAATGATTCCAAATACATAGTATATTACTTCTAATAGTATTGTCACATTTTTTTTGTTTATCAATAAAATTTATTTTGCTCATAAAATCAATAATTATATATACTCAAATACGTATTTTTGGTACCAGCACTTTGCATATTTCTCTATGCAAGTTAGATTTTTCTTTATCACCATATACTTTTGTTTTGTTCTATTATTTAAACATATATATTTTTTTAAATTGAATTATTTTTAATTTTTATGTTTTTTTATGGTATAATTAAGTCCACTCTTTTTCACCCATATATGGGGAACATTAATTAAATTTACGGTATAAAAAAATTTTGTTTACGATGAATTTTGTAAGGATTTCTTTCTTACATTATTAATACTGCTATGAATATTTCTCTTCACAAGAATATATACATATATGTTGACAATTCCCTTTGAACATATGTATAATTTTTAATACATCTTATTTTTATAAGTTATTATACAATCATGAATAAATCGTTGTTAAGTGTTATTAAAATAACCATCGTAGTCCACTTATTTAACAACTATAAATATTTTGTTCAAATTAAATGCAAAATTTATGAAAGTAGAGAATAACTTGACATTAATAATAACATAAAAAATATAGTACTATAAAAAATTAGGCTTTCGTTAAACAATAAATGTGCTTACATTAAATTTGATTTCCCTATATTTAAAAAATTGAAGTTAATAAAACGTGGCTATATAATATAAATATGTTTTATTTAATAGATATTTGGTCCTACCATAACTGTATATATATTAATATCATTTTTTACGTAATTTGTTTTTTAATTAAAATGTATTTTTCTAAAATAAATAACCATCATTAATTTTAAGGATATTTAGTTTTATTTAACTGAATTATTCAATTCTTTAAAGTGTTTTGCCAATACCATTTTACTATAAATTTTACCATTTGGAATTATTAAAAGTTCATGGCTTGTAATAATCAAACAATTATTTTAATTTTGATTTTTAATAAAATTTTAAATAGAAAAATATATGTAATAAAATTCATAATATATTTTAGTTATATGTAAAAAATTATTTAACATTTTTTTTTATGGGTTAATATTAGAAATATGTTATAGTACTAAAAATACACAGTAAAATTGAATATGTTCTTTTCATTGTAATATATACATATTTTCAACTAATGGTTAATGATTTAATTTTTTTATCCTTTGCCAAACACTATAGGCATATTCTGGCTCCCTTTTTATATATTAATGATTTGATGAATCGTAAAATAAAGAATTCACATCAATATAAAAACATAACATTTAAAAGTAATATTTTATTTTTAAGATAAATGAGGTAGGTATTGGGTAAGCGTGAAACATTTGGTAAAACTACTACGGTGAATTTTCAGTGATGATATATGGAATTGTTTTGAAGATTTTCCTAATTATATTATTTATTTATACATTAAATTATATTTAATGATAGAATTTATTGACATTTTCCCAAGTATATATATTATTATAAATTTAATTGTTTCAGTTATTATTATTATTTTTAATACTATTTATATTGCACATAAAAGTCATATAAACGTAAAGCAATCATTGCATAACGAACATATTATAAAATCCTATAAAAAAAAAAAATACAATAATTGTAAAATAAAATAAAATAAAATAAATGTTAAAGAAACCAAAAAAAAGTAATATACATTGTAAGGTATATTTTTAAAAGATTTTGTGACTGATCGCAAACTGTATAATATGAAATTCCAGCAGTTATTAGTAGTTATAGATATATTTATAGAATATATATTCCTCCATCAATAGAATTATTTTAAAAATTAATAGAATAAATATTTAATAATATTAATGAAATCTCAAATATATTTACAAATTTATCCATAATAAATTATTATTTTTTATAATTTGTCACCAAAAAACGATAACAAAATAGAATATATAAAAACATTTTTCCAAATTAAAGGGAACCCGTGTTATTATATTTATATTATTTTAGACTTACTTAATTATTTAGAATCACATATAAAGTAGCAGTTACATTTGAATTTGTATTTTATTATATATATATTTTAAGCGATGTATTTATACTTTTTTATTCTATTTAAATTGAAATAAATAGAGAAAAGGATTCGATATCCACTAGATGGATTTGCCAATTTATAGAAAATATTATTATAATAAAAATTCAATTTTGTAATAAGACATTTATGTAAGTAAATAAAGTGCCTTTTATGATTTTATTATGAAAAAATATTATACTTATAAAGAAAAGGAATTTATTTGGCGTCCTGATGTATATTTTTAAATTATAGTTCTTCTTTAACATATTTAATTTAGTTTTTTTTCAAAAGCACCTTTAACTAACAGTATAAGATGTATTGTTTGTTATTATAATTAAAAAATTGATAGTATAAAATTTAATTGTATATATTAACACTAAAGAATGTATAATTTTAGGGTAAATATATGTTTATTTATGAGGAAGTAATTTCC